>NC_133652.1:99879569-100179569 GCF_009905375.1 Apium graveolens
AGGATCCCTGAATCGAAGGGAATTGTCTTTTTAAGTTTACGTCGAGCTCGCCGGAAACCGGCGAACTTCTCGGCCAATTTCCGGCCAACTCAGGGATAGGTTGTGTGTTTTAATGGCATGGTTGTGTTCCTGGTGTTGTGTAGATATGATCTGGAGGTGGTGGTGGCCTGAGCATCCCTGGATCGTCTTCTCCGGCGAGACAGGGGTGTTTTCCGGCGAACCCCTGTCAAATTACAGTTTAATACCTGAACTTTTGGGGACGATGCAGTTTGGTCCCTAAAGTTTCCAGAATTTGCAAAAATAACCATCCTGTTTATAAATTATTTAAAAATCATATTTTCTATTTATTTTAATTATAAAAATTCGTTTTTAAATTCTGAAAATTCCAAAAATTATTATTTTAATTCCAAAAATTATTTTTAATTCAAAAATAAATCTCAATTAATAAGTTAATTAATTGTAGTTAATAATTAATTAATTAATTAATTGGTCCATTAATTCAAAAATTAATTGATTAATTTATTTAATTAATTATTAATTTATTTTAATTAATTATTTAATTAGATTTAATTATTTAAAAATAATTTAAAAATTCCGAAAAATAGTTTCGAGTTTTAAAATATTACTTTAAATTGTTTTCAAGGCTCGATAATTATTAGAAAATTATTTTGAAGCCAGATGTGGCCAACCGAACCCTGTTTATTGCTTTAAAATTGATCCAACGACCCGTTTTAATTCCGAAAAATATTTTAAAAATCATATTAAATACCTGAAAGCTTGTTTATGACCCGAGACTCCTTTATAAATAATATATCAATGATTGTTTGATGTGTTACGTGTTATATGTGACTTGTTATTTGACTGTCAGTCTATATGTTCGGTGTTTATTGTTTATAGCGTAACTTTCAATCCGTTAGTCGGATTTGGGTAAAACAAAGGGTAGATAGAAGTGTATATCAAATAGAATCGTATGAGTTGAGTATTGATAGATGTTTATGATATGTGAGCAGAAGAGGCAAGGCGTAGGAAAGGGAAACAGATAGTCGAGGAGTAGGAGATTGTGATTGGAAGTTAGAGAAATATATCAAGCTAATATCAGGCAAGTGTTCTAAATTTTCTCGAGATATATTGTAGTTGATTGATAGTCCTGTTTTATATTGTAACTGCTTTGAAACACTGAACCCTAAACCTTGATTCTAGTTGTTGATCTTTGAGTCGTAAACCTTATTCTTTCTGAACCATTGATTGTTGTATACCCGAATATGAACCACAGATATACGATACTACTCCACAAATACATACAAACTAAATGCCAAACACTGAATCAAATTGCTTACATATTCAAACCATTGTACCTTATGCTTTGAAAGACCAAATCCTTGTAACTTTGAAACGTTGATTCCTTTGTTATCCAATTCTTTCATTACCTAACAGCCATTCTTTGAAATTTCCATATTGATCCTTTGTGAAGATTGAAACCATTTCATTATTGAACATCCAATATTGCTTATAAAATTGTTTATTACTTTACATTGTTTATTCTGTTATTATGATAGAATTGGATTGTTTTATAAAATGGTGGACCAGATTCATGGTCAGACCAGATTGGTGGTCAAGTTAGGCCAATGTGTGCCTTGGATCCAGTAATTAGAGCAGAGCTTTGTGCCTTGCTCGGGGTTAGTGCGTGACTGATCAGCAGCCTAACCTTGGTTTTAAAATAAAAATATAATTTCCAATTCTAAATCATTAATCATTGTTCACTTGATACCTTAACCTTTTTCACTTGATGATCATTATTCTCAGTCTTGTCATTGTGACTTGCTGAGCTAGTTAGCTCATTTGTGCGATGTTGTTTATATTCTTTTCCAGTTAAGAAGGAAACAGTTGGTAGCGAGGATCCCCATTCCAGTGCGAGAGCTAGGGGTCCAGGTTGATCAAGTTAAGCTAGCGGATAGCTTTTGAGATAGTTTAAGTTTGTAAAAGTTTGTACTAATGTTTAATATTCAGTTCCGAGTTTGAATAGTTGGAATTTGGACCTTTGTAATATAAAGTGTGTGTGTGGCTTGTGTATATACTTTAACCTGTTGCAGTCCGTGGTTATCTTTATTATTGCTATTAGCAGGTTATAAATAAGGTGTGTGTATGTGGACCCCAAACTTCTGACCTGGGTTTGGAGGGCGCCACAGGTTTGGTATCAGAGCCACAGGTTAAAAGTCACTGACACAAGTCTAGGTTGACGGGAATGGGTAGAGGGTTAGAATTAGAAGTAAGGAAATAAAAAGATAGAACATCGAGAGGATGAGTGCGACGGTATATCAGGTATTAGTATAATTCGCGTTGTGGTTCGAGATCCTTATATTGCGATATGATTTCAGATAGCAGCGATAGCCGACTCTTTCATCTCTGTACCGGCTGATCACTCAGAGCCCTCAGTTGGAGGACCATCTTGAGATCCACATCCTGTTGTTCCACCAGTGTTGGCTATTTTACTTCCATCTGTGTTGCAGCTCGTACCACTGTAGGCTATTCCACCCCCAGGCATGAGGCCACCTATAAGAGGACCCCCACCTGCTGATTCAGGTTTTACTGGTCACTCAGTTACAGGTGTACCTTTTCAGTTCTCTTCCTATCCTATCCCATATCATCAGTTCGAGGCTTGCCTTATGGAGCAGCGATTCCTACGGGGTCAGATTCAGGAGCTATTACATATTATACGTATCAGGGAGGTTGGGCGTGGTGAGAGGCAACTCAGAGAGAGACTCCAAGTATTTCGGAGAGCAGTTGCTGTGAGGATTGTTGAGGCTACTCATGAGGATATTACCCCTGATTTTCTTTTGGAGTGGGCTAAGTGGTTTCTGGAGGAGCTTGAGGAGATTAGAGGACCAGACTTGCCCTGAGCTAGAGGCACAGAGATGGAGATGCTGAGCAGTGCTGTTGTGGTTGTTTAGTATGTACAGTAGCGTGTAGTATGTATCAGTAGACTTTTGGGTTGTATTTATAGACTAGATCTGCTGACTAGTGAGTAGGTTTGTTGTACCCTTTTGCTTTTACTTCCGAAGCATCTTTACGCTTGTACTACCTAAAACTTTAGATCTATATATATCAGTACCTTTTATTTCCCAGCATTGTCATTTACTTTACTGCACCTATTTTACTTTACTTTATTTATTGCACCAGTTATACCCTTGTGATACCATATACCCTGTTCCCTTAACTGTTTATATATTGTAAAGAAGCATGCAATTTACTTAGTTCAACTGTTACAACTGTTTTCAAAAGGAGATATTTCTGTTTTACAAAACTTTTCTTTTATGCAAAGGATTTGATTTAAAGACTAAATAAGTTGTTTAATTCTTTACAAAAAATGCCTCCCAGAAGAAATACCTGCACCAACACCCAGAATGAAGAAACCGACAACAACAATAACAACCAAGATGATACCAACCAGAATGCAAACCCAGGACCCATAGACCCAGTAATAGCCCAGATTCTCCATATCTTGGCCCAACAAACAGTTCACTTGACTCAACAGTAACAAAGACAGACCAATCCCCAGGTAACTTTCAAAAAAATTCAGGCGGTAAACCCCCCGGAATTCAAGGGTTCCTTAGATCCGATTGAAGCGAATGTTTTGTTAAAGGAAATAGAGAAGTCGTTTACTTTAGTTAAAGTAAAGGAAGAACAGAAGGTGGAGTTTGCAAGTTATTATTTGAAAAATGAGGCCACCTATTGGTGGGAGACTGTGAAGACATTGGAAGGTACAAATGTTATTACTTGGGGGAGGTTTAAGGAATTGTTTTTAGAAAATATTTTCCCCAGTTTGTTCAGGATCAGATATAGCTGAAGTTTTTAGAGTTAAAGCAAGGAAATATGTCGGTAGCTGATTATGAAAGTAAGTTTGAAGAATTGTCAAGGTATGTGCCGTCATATGTAGATACTGACAGGAAGAAGGCCAAGAGATTCCAGCAAGGTCTGAAGCCATGGATTAGAGGGAAGGTAACTCCAAACTCATTACAAAACCAACCAATCTCTAAACATTCAATAACTATGCTTCTCATGAACTATAGTACTCATAATAAGCTCTTAATATTCAATAACAATGCTAGGTTAAGAGATTATACCTTCCTTGTGAGTAGGAGTAACTAATGAGCTTGAAACGACCTTGGAAAATCATTACTAAAGCTTTATCTAAACAAAAACACAAGATAAAAATTTCAAGTTCTTGAAAAACACTATTCACTCTCTTCTTCCATGAATTTTAGGAAGAGATTGTGAAGGAATTTGAAGCTTAAACTTATAGGATATCTATATCTATGTACAAGGAACCTTAGATAATTACCTCACTAATTAACAAAGCTTGGAACTTGGATTTTGACTTTCTTGTCTTTGAAAAAGTGAAGAAGCCGAGAGCTTCTTGCTTGGAAAGGTGGAGAAAATGTGTTTTTGTGATTTGTGATTTGTTTTGTTGGTTGTTTTGCTTTTGTTTTGCTAAATTACCTTTTAACCATGGTAAATTTTGTGTGGTTCACAATCAACCAACAACACACTTCTTTTTGTCATGCTTAGGTCATCATTCTTATGCCATCTTCCCATGATTGTCCTCTTCTTATTGGTTTGATGACATCATCATCACTAACCTCTTTGATTAACTCCTAATTACTTGCCTAATGACCGCTGATCTGTTATACGGTTCGCTTAACTTTCGTTCTCGTTTATCGTTTGAGGGATCATACCCGGGATCTTATTACTTGGGTTTCCTTAACCTTTCTCAATACATTATATTACTTTTATGATCCTCTATTATAATCCTTGAATTTAAACCATTTTTATCATGTTACCTTATACTCAATTCTTTCGGTATCTGGTGGATTTTCGGGAAAAATCAAAGTGTTCGAATTTGGATTCCGATGATCTTTACATACACTTATATACCATATAGAGTACTAATAAGATCTCAGAATAACAATAGAAGAACCTCTACAAGGTGTGGCATGAAAAGTTTTCTTATTCAGCATAATTAGCAAAAACACTATTCATAAGGGTTACAAAAGTTCAAAAATTTTGGGGTTATTACAAGAGTGGTGAGGAATAAATAGAAGCTGAGTCACCATTGATCAAGAGAACAAAGAAAAGTAAGAAATCTGAACTGACCACTCAAGCCACCTCTGTATCCTCCCAAAAGGATGCAGTTGTAACAATGGGGACTACACATACTCTAGATACATCCTCCCAACAGGGTGTGTATATTGAAAAGAGCATTCACCCCAATGCATCACGTATAGAGTCTGCAAAGCCTGCACTTGATCAAACCCAAGTGTATGGAAGAAGAAATAAGGATGACACACATAGTGAGGCACATCTATTGAAGCTCCCTCATCCATTCAGGGGGCTGCCAACACTCACTTCTGAACAATAACTTTTAATCTCATAAATTTCTTCACCATCTACAACACTTGAATTCAATTCTCAAGTGCAAGCAAAATCAAGTGACTTGGTTCAAGAAACCTTGCTCACCACCCAGACACTACAATCAGATGGTGAGAGGCTACTAGATGGGGTAGACCTTGATGACACCATCAAAACCATGGGGGATTCATCAGTTTTTACTGAAGACCCCATGGATGTCTCAAATGCACCTTCATGTGCAAATCAGCCTTCACAAGCTGTTAGGTTTGAGGGTAGTACTCCTGAGGAGGAGCTATCTAAATCTTCTCCAATTCAATCGGATATTCCTTTACAAGGAACAACTCCCCTCAAAACCCTAGCATAAATTGCATTAGCAGTTGATGCTAGGAGTACAATTGCCAATGACCCTTCTATGGGAGAGGCAAGTTTATTATATTCATGTGACAGTGCTTTGCAAGAAGAACAAGGGTTTGAGACTGGTGCACATGACATTAACCCATTCAAATCCCCTCCAATTCAATTGGAGGTTCCCACAACTAGTGTGGAACAACAACTAGTTATAAACACAGAGCAATCTGTGAGTAAATGTAACACCCCCAGATCCGTGGTCGGGGATCCGGGTCGTCACGGTCTTTCTTTCCACAATATCACTTCACTTAATTAATAATAATTAAGCTTATACTGTGACCCCACACTAACACACACCACAACCCGTTATAGTCTCAGAGATGAAATTGAAATAAGTACAAGTCTTTGAATCCACAATTTAAAAGTTATTACAACCCAAAATGATTACTTACCTAACTGTTGTTGTGTGATGAAGAAATAAAGCAAGAGTGAGCATTACAGCTCGCAAGATAATATATAGTGTAAACCATAACGCAAGCATCTAAATGGATAACTTGCTGGAAACCTTTATCAGGTGAAAGATAATTACTTACTGGATATAAGCAAAAACAAGGGATGAAGTTACCAATTACTTCACTATACTTATATCATTTATAAGGCTACTTGAACTACCACTGTTCAAAGTATTATAGGTTTAAAAAGGGTCATCCCATAGATGAGACCACAAGTTAAGACTTGAATAGATTCAATCTTTGAAATATTATTGAATGAAATAAAGTTACGAGATACTTTATTTAGTCCCGATATATATATCCACATATATATCTTTTAAACATTTCCTGGAACCTCTATTATGTAAAGTATGAACAGAGTTTGAAACATCCAATGAATTTTGGAAAGGAAAAGAATTTTGGCATAAACCCGATGTCTTGCTGATCAGGCAAAGATACCAATAAGTAACCTTTTCTACTAGTAGATGGATGAATCCCCCACCGGTCATCACCCTGGCCACATAAGGACCTTGTGCTGGACCGCCACCCGGCCTCTTACGCGTTGATGGACTGCCACCCAGCCACTTACACTTTGATAGACCGTACCCCGGCCTGTCGCTTATGTCGACTCAATTAGATGGACTTACTTCCCGAACGTTGGGCAAGTAATCAAATTGTTTTCTCAAAACAGCAACCACGTTGCGAATGTAAAATACACCACAGAGCCGGATCCCCCAGGTTTTGAGCGAGTATTTAAATCCCCTTTGAAAGGAAGATCTTAAATATAAAAATGAGTTTTGGGGTCCACTCTAATTTTTAAAATCATTTTGAAGACTCGAAAACATTTTTAAGAATGTTTGGAGTACTGCTGATTTATTAAAATAAATCAGTCCCAATATATTTAGAAAATATCTGAATATTATTATTTAAATAATATTCCCATAAAGAATAATCTTTATAAAAATAATTGAAGTAGAAGTTTTAAAACTCATACTTGAAATGGATATTAAATAACCAAAGATATACTTATACGAAAGTACTATCTTTATTTGAATAATCGAAAATAAGTTTGATTATCGAAACATTATTCTTTAATAAAATAAAGAATATTATTAAATAATAAGCGGAGTCATAATACCTCGAATGAATATTATAATTAATATTCATTAATAAATAAACGGAGTCATACATCCTCAAATGAATATTCAAATAATAATCATTAAATAGAATAAACAGAGTCATAAGTCCTCGAATGAATATTCAAATAATATTCATTAAATAAAATAAAGTTATTGAATAAACCTTATTTGATCAATAGTTTTGAAAACTATATCCATATATATATATATATATAATATACTCGGGAACATCGACTCGCGGTTTATAAATATGTTCACCTTTTGATCCCCTATACTAAGGGTAAACTCAAATACCGCTTATCTCTAGCATAGGTATTATACAACTATAAGCATTTGAACCAACAGATATATAAATCAAGAATATGAAACATGCATGCATATATACCATATCACATGCTCCAATATATCGCAAGAATTTGCTAATAACAAATATGCATTTATCACAAGATCATGCATATACAAATATACATCACAACAACAGTTATACGAGTAGAAAACTTGCCTGAGCGACTGAGGGTTATTAATGGCTTGGGACGAGTCTGGTAACCTATAAACAACATATAAGTTGGAATTAAACCGAAGTCACTTGTAAATCTATACTTTAACCAAATTAGACTCTAACGCTCGCATTGCGCTTACTGATTCTCTTAAGTCACTCGAGTACCCTCGGCTCCACCATTTTTAATAATTTAACCATTACGAGTTTTAAGGCGATTCCTTCGCGAGTGTCTTACCAACTGCCTAACACACTTAACATAATTGTTTCATACACTAATTAACCCTTTTTAGGTCTTTAACCTATGTTTCAAAGTAAGGCGAGGGGTAATGTTTCGTTCGCGAAACGTCGTTACTTAAAACGGCCGTTTCTCCTAAACCGTACATCGGAATCAAATGAACCACATATCAAAACAAAGCTCGTAACATGAAATATCTAAACATAGCAATGGTCAAAACCTAGCAGGGAGTTCTCGGGTCCTAATGTTATGAACAAAAGAAGTCTAAAGTAAATTGGACATTACGACGGCTATGTTTACGCGATTTCCCAATTTTATACCATTCCAATTCAACCACCAATCAATCCCAATCCATTCATACAACCAAAATCCATCCTCACTACATCATAATAGTCCCAATCAACTCAACATTACAATTTATACTTATTCTTAAACTTGAATTTAAACTATACTTAAGTCCTTTAACCAAACCATAAGATTTCAACATTCAATTCACCACCATTCCAACCCAAATTCTAAACCAACAAGCATTAAGCTACTCTATTACCATAACTATCAAAATCATCCTAATATACAAAGTAAAGCTAGGGTTTGGAGATGGTATACCTTCGTTGAAGTGATTGGAGTAGCTAGGAAGCCTTAAGAAGCCTTGAGATGTCTTAGGGATGCTTGGATCTTAAAGGAAAAACAAGAAAATCAAGTTAAAAACCTTGAAATTACTATTCATTGTCTTCTTCATTGATTTCTTGGAGAAGATTGAGAATTAATTGGAGGCTTAAACTCATAGGATAGCCATATCTATGCATAAGGAGTACTAGATAACTAACTTACCAATTTAGGAAGCTTGGAACTTGAATTTTGAAAATTCCTCTTCTTGAAATGGAAAAAGCCGAGAGCAAAGTTCTTGGTGAAGAGAAATTAAATTTTTGTTTTGATGAAATGATTTGTTTTGGCTTGGTGGATGTAGTTTTGTTTGGATTTTTGGTTAATTACCTTATTAACCTTGTCTTTGTGTGGTTATAAACCAACCACATCTCCTCCCTCCCTATGTCATGCTTACATCACCTTATTGTGTCATCATCTCTTACTTGCCCTCTCCTTATT
Organism: Apium graveolens; assembly: GCF_009905375.1. Classification (NCBI taxonomy): domain Eukaryota; kingdom Viridiplantae; phylum Streptophyta; class Magnoliopsida; order Apiales; family Apiaceae; genus Apium; species Apium graveolens. The sequence goes on from NC_133652.1 coordinate 99,888,792, forward strand.
GGTTGGATGACCTCATCATCCCTAACCTCCTTGATTAACTTCCTAATTGTTTGCCTAATGACCGCTGATCTGTTATACGGTTCGCTTAACTTTCGTTCTCATTTCTCGTTTGAGGGATCATACCCGGGATCTTATTACTTGGGTTTCCTTAACCTTTCTCAATACATTATATTCCTTTTATGATCCTCTCTTATAATCCTTTAATTTAAATCCTTTTTATCATGTTACCTTATACTCAATTCTTTCCGTATCTAGTGGATTTCCGGGAAAAATCAAAGTGTTCGGAATTGGATTCTGAAGATCTTTACGTACACTTATATACCATATAGAGTACTAATAAAATCTCAGAATATCCATAACAGAACCCCTACATAGTGTGGCATGAAAAGTTTTCTCATTCAGCAAAAACACTATTCATAAGGGTTACAAAAAGTTCAAAATTTTGGGGGTTATTACAGTAAAACTGTGACTTCAGTCACAGGTGGTTCTGATCCCTCAACAGCTTAACCCTCAACCTCACAACCTCAACAATAACACATTCTCTCTCAATGGCTGCAAGAATCTGGCTCTCAACCTACATCTGTAGATGATCTTCTTGTTGAGCAAAATTATGTTTTAGCAAATATCTCACAACATCTACTCACTTCTGACATGGGCAATCGAGAATATCAAGCCATTATGCTCACATATAATGAAGATGTTGAAAAACAGAAGGAGAAGATTGTGAATGATGCAGAGCAAGATGGGAATGTAGATGCATGGCTATCTCAGGATTTTCTGTTGGAGATGGATCAAGTCTTGGCTAGGTTTAAGTATGAATATGTCACTATTCTTGGAAGCAATTACAAGGTCTTGACTCCTCAGGAGGTCTATGATGCAGTCACTGAGGTCTACAAAGCTCAACTCAAGGCTTTTCACCTATTTGGTAAAGCTCTAGAACTGAAGCTGACTGGTCATGAAGACAAGATAAGAAAGCTGGTGAAGGAGAAAATGGATGAGATTATACCATCTCAAGTATAGATCACCACCAAGTTCAAGCATTTTACTAATCAAATGTCAAGGATGGATCTGACTACCATTGAAAAAGATGTCAAAAATCTCAAACAATCCTTAATTTCTCTTCATACAGTGCTCCAACAGCAAATCACTCATTCAAATGATGCCAAAATCAAGCTAGACCAGCTCCACCAATCACGATATGAGCCTTCTGTCTTGCTTATGGATAACATCAAACAGGTTGTGGAAGCAACTTTTGGCCCCTCCTCATCTACTAGATCTTATCAGCCTGGCTCAACCTCTATAAATCTGCAAATCCAATCTCTCCAACAACAAGCCTCAGACTTGCAGACATCTAATGCTTCTCTCAATAAACAAGTACAAGCCTTGACCTCTCTAGTCAAGAGTCAACAAACAGACATCCAGACCCTGGTGGACTCTCAAAGCATCTTCAAATACAGAATTCTGTTGCTTTGGGGGCCATCATGGGGAAGCTCAACATATCACTGCCTGCTTTACCTGAACAAATAAGGCCAGAGTTACCAACTCCCCTCCTCATGCCTGTCACCAAGACTAAGGGGGAGATTGAGGCTAGGATTCAACAATATAGGGATGCTAAGGCAAAATCTAAATAGCCTATTTAGATGGGACAAAGCCCAAGTGCTCAAGCTGATGTTGGAAAAGAAAGACTTCTAAGGGCTGCAGAAGGACCCAATCAAGATCAGGAATTCAATGACCTTCGTGCAACACTAATAGTGTCTCTTCAAAAAAACTATATGGCCTGCAAGAAATCTTTGGGAAAGAACATCAATTTCATAAGGGCAGTGGTGGTGAAAGTTGATACTTTTCTAGAGAAAAGGATTTCCATGAACATCAATGATGGTGGTGTGGACAGGTGTCTCCAGGTGACTCTTCCATATCTTCAAACTTTAAGAGCATCTGAACTGGATGTAATGATTAACAGAGTAAATCCAGTTATTCAAGAAGACACTCAACTTCTCCAAGAGCTCAAAAAGGCACATATATCAGCTTTTCCAGGAGCCTATCTATATCCACACAAATGAGTAGTTTATGTCTGTCCAACAACCATTCAAGTAAGACATCTCATTGTTCCCAAACATTGTGTCAAATCAAACATGAGGCTGATCATGACCTTGCAGTCTGATCTAAAGCACAAAAGGAACAAGAAGCAGGAGGATGTGGAGATGATAAAAATCTTGGACATATATCTTGTAAATCCTGACACCATATTGCCGAATACTCAATACAATTTAAAGAAAGATGAAGATGATGATGAGCAGAAGGATAACAAACAAAAACCTTCTTGATCAAATCTAAGTCAAGCCTCTAAAGCAACTGGTAGAAAGGACAAGAGTTAAGGAGAGAAGAAGGAGGATGAAAAGAAGGATAATAAGAAGGAGAGAGGAAGTGAGAGAAGAAGCAATAAGAGACATGATGGCTCAGAACCACAACAAACCCTAAAAATCCAAAAAAAACTAGCTCAACCTTTAGCTCAACCTTCAAAGTCAACAATCTCAAACATCAAATCACCTCAAACCTCTAAGTCCAAATTTCTATACAGACAAACTGATAACTCCTTTCTAAAAATTCCAATCACCACTAGCCAAACATCTCTCAAGAAAATCTCAACCTTACCTTATGTCAAACCATCACACAAAACTCATTTCAAGTCTGTTGGGAGAAAACCTAAGAAAGCTAAGCCTACTGAAAACGTTGAAGTTACTGAAAGGGCCATCTGGAATTATTTCAAGCAGAATGATTTTCTACCCTTAAACTGGTGTTGTTCAGATGAAGACTATTTTCAACAACTGGCTGAGGAAATAGTTAGAGTCTGGGTTGTCACTCTAAATGAAGTAAGAATCTACTTTCAAGATGGGACCTTCACTTTTATTGGCAGCAATTTAATGGACACTCTCTCCAACAGAATTCGAAATAGTGATAAGTTTGCTGAAGGACAAGGATACTGCAACAAGAGCATGGAGATCTATTCTAGCTGAGTGGTTGATTGAAAGAGAAGAAAGAAGAAAAAGAAATGAGGTTGAATATGAGGAAAGAAAAAGGAAGTATGATGAGGAGATTGAAATGTTCATAAAAAGATCAGAAGAACTGAAAGCAAAAGGAATGAGCAGAATCTATAAGGATGGAAAGTTTCTAAACATTAAAGCTGGAAAATTCTCAAGATTTAGGATTGATTTACTAGACAGTGGTTATCCAAAGGCAGACAGGATCAAACTTGTAGAAGCTCTAAGTGGGACACCTATTGTAGAAGAACTTGAAATTCTTGTTTACTTAAATGATCTCATTAGGGAAGGAGCAGAAGTAAAAATAGTTTTTACCTGATGCTTGTAACCATTTAGACTCTGTAAATCTTCTAATATATAAATGTTGTACTTGTGTCAATTTTTATGTATTAAACTTATTTTCCATTATAACTTGGGGTTAGTCCTGTTAACAGACATGAATTTGTGTTAAATAATCTTCTCAAGAATTGGGGGAGATTGTTGTGAAAGACATGCCTATACTTTAACAAGACTAAGTCAAATTGACAACCCTAATTAAGTTGTATTATAATCTTAGTTTGCATTTTGTATTGTAACATTTAAAGTCTGTAAAAATTTCGAAAGAGCAGACTGGAGTCTTTTTATTTAAACAGTATCAAGCCTAAGAAGAATTATGAAGAAGCTTGGAGTTGAATAAATCTGTTTTGGGAAAAATGTTCTAAGTCAAGATCTCTACAAGTCACATATTTAGTGTTATGGAGAAGTCATTCGAGAACTCCAGAATGACTTATAGAGAACTCAGGAAAGCTGTTACATGCTGATTCTCAATGATCAGAAGAAGTTCAGGATTTGATTGCGTCTAGATGTCACCAGTATTAGGCGTGTCGTCGGGATTTGATTCATCATCAGTATTTGCATGTCATCAGCATCTAAAGGCGGTCAGTTATGAAGATTAATTATGTTCCTTATTTTGAGGGATGGATATTTGTTACGTTCTGAGTGATAGGACTTTATGTATTCAGTTAAAGATATGTATCATTTTCTCTTAGTAATTGATAATGCATATCTTAGATTTATTTGTAGCAGCTGTGTATTATATAAACACATTTTAGGTCATCACATAGTAATTTACTCGAGTATTGTACGGCCTAGCAGCTCTCAAGAACATCAGTATTTCTTGAGAGAGTTTGTAACAGTTTTTATCAGAAATATAAAGAATTGTTATATTTTATACTTGTTCGAAACATCTATACAATTGTATCCAACCCCCTTAAAAATTGTATTATTACTGGGCAACAATTGGTATCATAGCGGACTGATAATTTACTATCAGAAATGATCTAAACATGTCCCTGAACAAGTATGAAAGTATCAAAATCCCCATTCTAAAAAAGACTGAATATCCTACATGGAAGGTGAAGATGCTCATGCACTTGGAAGCTACAGATCCAGACTACCTCGACGTAATCAATGATGGACCTTAAAAGCCAACAAAATTGGTACCTGCAACTCTTACTGTTGATGAACACCTTCAGTTGAAGGAGAAGAGTGAGTGGACACCAGAAGAGAAAGCTCTTGTGCTGAAGGATGCAAAGGTAAGAAACATTTTACATTATAGTCTTGACTCTGTAATGTCAAACAGGGTTATAGCCTACAAGACTGCCAAAGAGATCTGGGATGCCCTGGAGACTCAATGTCAAGGAACCGTGGCCATCAAGAAGAACATAAAAGCTGTTCTAATTCAAGAATATGAACATTTTGAGGCCAAGCCTAATGAAAGTCTCACTGACATCTGTGATAGGTTTCTCACTCTGCTTAACAACCTATCTTTGGTAGGAAAGGTGTACGATCTGGAAGATTCAAACACCAAGTTTCTGAGAGTGTTGAATGAAGAATGGGAGACTCAGACTTCAATCATATGACATCAGTATAATTTGGAAATAATCACTCTGGATGAAATCTATAGCATGTTGAGAACTTATGATTTGGAAGTTCAGCAAAGGAAAGAGAGGAAAAGCAACAAGGGAAAATCAGTTGCTTTGAAAGTGAATGCTAAAGCTTTGAAAGATAGGTCAGTTGAAGCTGTAAGGAAAAAGAACTAATGGCCAGAATCAGATACTGATGATTCATCATCAAATCCTGATGATGATACTGATTCTGAAACTGATGAGAACATGATAGACTCTGATGTCATACAAATGGCTACATTGTTGGTCAAGGGTTTCAAGAGGATGCGGTTCAGGAAGTCTCAGAAGAAAAGAATCTTCAGGAAGAAGTTACTGAAGGAGAAAGGAAGTCGCCTGGAAGAAGAGAATGAAAGGATTTTAAAGGTGGAAAAGTCGACTGATTAAAGATCAAGTGCTACAACTGTGATGAACCTGGTCACTTTGCTACAGAATGCAAAAAGACAAAGAATGACAAAGGGAAGAACAAATCCTTGATTACATCAAGCAAGGATTAAATGGATTCCACTGATTCTAAAAATGAAGAAACATGTTATACACTGATGTCTAGTTTTGATACTCCTGCTTCCTCTGATTCTAAGGTATCAACTTCTTTTTTCTCTTTTGATATTGAAGATATATCTGAATTGAAATCTATTCTTAAGTCTCTTCATGGTAATTTTAAGAATAAGATTCTAGAGAACAATAGACTGTTAACTGAAAATGAAGTCTTAAAATCTAGAAATGATCAGTTAGAGTCTGACTTAGTAAATCAGATTGAAATTCAAAAAGAATGTGAGAAAGCTAAACATACAGTAAAGATACTGGAAGCTAAGTATAGTATGTTAGAAAATGAATTAGAATATGAGAGGAAACCCCTTAAAGCCTGGACTGATTCAGGAAAAAAGGTTCATGAGATGATTGTTGGATTTTTAACGCAGCGGGGCGTGGAAAAAACACTTTTACACATACAAAATCCAAATAAAAGCATATAAATCGTGAATAAAAATTCGAGGGATCGAATCTAACCTTTTAAAATAATTCGGAGACAATGATCAGAGATCCTTAGCAGTTGCTCCTCAAGTGTGAAGCACTCCACCGGTATCCACCAAGAAAACGATGTTAAGGAGGAGGAAGGAGGTGGAGAGAATTGGGTTTTCCAAACTTTTTGGGTTTTCGGGTTCGATGTGGGTTAGAATTAAATAGGGTCTATAATAGTGTATTTATAGGCAAAATTTTCAGCTGAAATTTTCCCATAAATATTATTATTATTATCCCATTTATTATTCTTATTAATAATTAAAACACCTTTTAATCATTAATCCTTTTTCTAAACACTTTAGAAATAATTCTCTCTCTTGATTTAATTTCCAAAAATTAAATCCTTTAATTAATAATATTAAGAACTTTTCTTAATTAATTTATAATCAATTAAATCTCATTTAATCAATTATTGAATTTTCCAATTAATTATTTATTTCATAAATAAATAATTATTAGCCATTATTAATTAATTCCTCCACCATTAAATCATTCTCTTTTTATGGTGTGACCCTGTAGGTTCAATATTAAGCCGGTAGTAAAAATAAATAATAATAAAACTATTTTATCATTATTTATATAAATTCTCTAATTTATTAAATATGATTAATTAATTAATCACATTTATTCTACATCGTGAGTGATGCTTCTCAACATATCGCGACTATCCGGATAATATGAATTCACTGCTTAGAATACAAAGAACCTGTCAGTGAATAGTTACCGTACAATAAACTCCTTCTACCCTACAATGTCCCGATTAAATACAAGGCATGGATCTCGTGTCAAGCCTATCTAATTCAATCACTTGCTTACCATTTACTATGCGTAGTTCTATGCAAATTAGAAACTCCTTTCTAATTTCATTCACTCTGGCCAGAGATTCCTGAACTAGCATAAGTGGATCAGCCTTGAACATTCGCTTCCTTCACTGGAAGGGGTAGATCCTTTATTGATCATACACTATCTTCGTGTACAAATTCCTATACCCAGAAGAGCCCTAATAATTGTCCCTGGAGACTAAGAACTAAACCAAAGCATAGTTCAGTGTACACAAGATGACTATGATGACCTCAAGTCTAAGGATACTTGTACAACTATCACTATGTGAACAACTGCTGACACGTGAGTGAACTCCATCAGTTGTTCAGCTGTGCGAGTCATGTTCAGTGAACTTATTCCATAATAAGCACCTACATACTAGCTATAGTGTCACCACACAAATGTCTATGAGAACAGACATCCTTCATAATGAAGCAAGCATAGTATGTACCGATCTTTGCGGATTATTAATTACCAATTAGTAATCCTATGACCAGGAACTATTTAAGTTTAGAGTTATCATCTTTTTAGGTCTCACTATTATGATCTCATCATAATCCATAAAAAGCTTTACTCTAAACTATGGTATATCTTATTTAAACACTTAAATAGATAAAGCCCGTAATAAAAACAAAACAAGTCTTTATTAATATCAATGAAATCAAAACAGATTACATAAAAGTTATTCCTAAATCCTAATACACGATTGGACTTAGGACATATTCCTTTCAATCTCCCACTTGTACTAAAGCCAATCACTCTGGTATCTAATACCCATCTTGACGATCAAAGTGACTTTCATAAAGTAGCTTTGTGAGTGGGTCTGCTATGTTGTTATGTGTGTCAACTCTAATTCAATACAATATAAGAAATGTTACCACGCTCACACTAATCCTTTTGTAGACGCATGGTTCATCTACGTTTTTGATAAAATCAAACTCTTTGATTGTCTCATCAAAATGAATGTTCCATCTATGAGAAGCTTGCTTTAAACCACATATGGTTCGCAGTAGCTTACACACTAGGTTTTCATTTCCCTTGGAAAGAAAACCATCTGGCTATTTGCCAGATCACATAGTCGTAGTAAGCAGCATTCGCAAGCAAAATCCGAACTGATTTTAACAGGGCTACAGGTAAAAGGTTTCATCAAAGTCAATCCATTGCCTTTGTTTCAATCCTTTTCCCAAAAGCCTGGCCTTAAAGGTCTCCACCTGGCCATCTGCTATAATCTATCTTTTGTATACCGTATACATAGATTCCATTCTGGATTTCATGGCACTATGCCATTTCTCTGAGTCAATACTACTCATAGCCTCATTATAGGTCACATGGTCGTCATCATTAATGATCGACAACTCATTGTCATTCTCAATGACAAGGCCATATTACCTCTCAGGTTGGCGAGACACTCTCCCTGACCTATGAATGGGCTGTTCCACAAAAGGTTGTTCATTCAGAACAGGTGTTTCCACTTGATCCGTAGTAGTTTGTGCTTCTTGAACTTCATCAAGTTCAATTTTGCTCCCACTGTTTCCTTCAAGGATAAACTCCTTTTCCAAGAAGGTAGCATGTCTGGAGACAAACACCCGATGATCGGTGTAAAAGTAATACCCTAAAGTCTCTTTAGGATATCCCACAAAACCACATTTTACGGATCGATATTCCATCTTATCTGGGTCAACTTTCTTGACATAAGCTGGACATCCCCAAATCTTAATGTGTTTAAGACTCGGTTTCCTTTCTTTTCATATCTCATACGAAGTTTGAGGAACAGATTTTGGAAATCACCTTATTCAGTAAATATGCTGAGGTTTCCAATGCATAACCCTATAGGAATACTGGAAGATTTGCATAGCTCATCATGGACCGAACTATGTCTAACAAAGTTCGATTTCTCCTTTCAGATACTAATCTGGAGGAGTCCACTGGGAGACTATACCATTTACTTTGAGATAATCCAGAAACTCTCCATTCAAGTATTCACCACCTCGATCTAATCGAAGAATTATAATACTATGTTTGGTTTGTTTCTCCACTTCATACTTATACTCTTTGAACTTTTTAAAGGCTTCAGATTTGTGTTTCATCAAACACATATCCGAATCTAGATCTATCATCTATGAAAGTAATGAAGTATGAAAATCCACCCATGGCTTGCTTAGACATTGGTCCACATACATATGTGTGTACCATTCCTAGCAAATCTGCAGCCCTCTCTCCATGTCCACTAAATGGAGACTGCAGTGCCACTATAAAGTGAGATTTTCATCATCCCTTTTCTTTTATTAGTTTGTTCAATCTGAAATAAATTATGTCACATACATACAGACCATTATTTAAAGCACCACGTCCATAAAGAATATTATCTCTAAGAATAGAGCATTCATTATTCTCAATAATAAATGAAAATCCAGCCAAGTCTAACATGGGAATAATATTCCTCACAATCAAGGGAACAAAATAACAATTATTTCAAACAATAGTCTTGCCCGTAGGCCTATGTAAATGAAATGATTCTACATCTTCAACAGCAACTCTTGCTCCATTTCCATCAGTAGAATCACCTCCTCTTCCTCAAGAGTCCTACTTCTCATTGGTCCCTGCAACAATTGCAGATTTGAGAACCACAGGCGGTATCTAATACCCAAGTAGAAATTTGATTTAATGACATATTCACTTCTATCATGAACATACCTGAATCAGAAGCGGTAGTCTCATTACACTTCTTCTTCTTCAATTCTGCAAGGTAAACCTTGCAGTTCCTCTTCCAGTGCCCCACCTTGTTACAGTGAAAGCAAACAACTTTGCTCTTGGGGTCTTCAGCTTTTGGTGGAACCGGCTTTTCTTCACCTACTTTCTTCTTCTTGGAAGAGTTCCTCTTCCTTTTCTTAGGATTGGAACCTTCACCAATTAGAAGAACAGAACTCTTCTTAGGGGAAAATTCGATTCCGCAGTCTTCAACATGTTGTGGAGTTCAGGAAGGCTGACATCCAACTTATTCATGTGAAAGTTCACAACAAACTGCGAGAACGAACTCGGAAGCGATTGCAAAACCAAGTCTTGGCTCAGCTCCCCATCCATGGCAAAACCAAGTTGTCCAAGACGTTCAATCAAATTGATCATCTTAAGTACATGGTCATTCACAGATGATCCCTCAGACATCCTACAACCGAACAGCTCCTTCTATATCTCATATCGAGTTGTCCTCCCTGCCACATCATACAACTCTTGTAGATGCATGAGGATAGTGTGAGCATCCATATGCTCATGTTGCTTCTGTAGCTCAATGTTCATGGAAGCTAGCATGATGCATTGAGCAACATTTGCATCATATAACCACTTACGATATATAACATGTTCATCATTATGTGCATCACTAGCAGGTTCAGTAGGCTTAGGTGAGTCAATCACGTATTCCAGCTTCTCAATCCTGAGAACAATTCTCAAGTTTCGAAGCCAGTCAGCATAATTAGGACCAGTCAATTTGTGAGCATCTAGTATGCTCCTGAGTGATAGTGCAGAAGACATAACGTACAAAGTAAATCTATAAATGACAAACACATAACAACACTTAGCAAATATTCGATTTCATTTCAAAACACTATATGAATCGGGTCTTTATTCATAAGTGGCTCCCACTAGTTTTCCTAATTTATTCAACCCCCTACGTGAAAAATTAAGCATTCATAATGCTAGTGGGAATAGGGATCCTACATTCCATTACATGACCCCAGCTGTAGCACGAACCGCCATGCAATGTTCAATAGGCAGACAACTCTTGTCAATTACATCTCATGTTATTCCCTAATCAAACTTTAGCCTCTTGAATAATTGAGTCTCGGCTGTAGCACGACAAACTCAATATTCTAAGTCAAGTCTAACCCAACATTCCGTACAGTTGAATCAGTCCCCAAAGGCCCACGGCTGTAGCACGTACCTTTTAGATTCTTATTCAATGTACACATCTCTATGTAATGGACAAGTATTTCTTATTTCGAAATCAAAGCCCTCGGCTGTAGCACGAACCGACAATGATTCAAAAATAAGAACTACTTTTCTATCATGTTGGAAGGCTATGACCGACACAAGCCCGTTGTGTCATTGGCCAATTACTACTTGATATTATTTAATTTTAGAGGGATTATATTACGTTACAATCATAATCATATTATAAAGAAATTCTTCCTTTTAAATTAAATATTTCAAATCAATAATCAATAATCAGATGATTCCCAGATCGGGTGGAGCATTGTCAAGAGGCGTCACTTAATAACCCTTTCTTACAGATAGAAATCTGTTGTTGACAGAATCATCCTTTCTCTCATATTGAAAATTCATATTCAATTACGTGTTTCACAAACACAAGAATCTCATGATTGTATTCATAATATTATTCTTAAGGTTATTAAACAATTTCACTATACTAGGTTGTCTAACAAACGCCTTATGTTCATTTAAGTTCACCTAAATCTATCATCGCATGATAAAATAAGCATATATCACATATATCAACATGAATAAACACCAAGGTAGGCATGTTATATCATCTAGTACATTAGTCTAAGCATTATACATCTCTATGTATCACATGAAGCATTTAAAAGCAATTTAAACAGTTAAAAACAGCTTAAAAACACTTCTGTTAGCTATAAACAGTTCGAAACAATTTCATAAAATATCATATAATATACCATTAGAAGCGTCTCAAAAAGATGAATCCAACGGCACCAAAATCGCCCATTTCTGAGCTGGCACGCGCCCACACGCGCCTAAACAAACTTTCCTACGCGCGGCCACGCGCACACGCGCCTGACAACGCGTGTCTGACTTTCAACCACGCGCACCCACGCGCTCACGCGCTCCATGCGCCTGAAACCTGATGCTGACGTCACCAGCGCGTGTCTTTCACGCGCCGCGCGTGGTCGACGCGCGGTCCTGCCCTTTACAGCGATTCGCCGCCGCCTTCTCTCTCCCTCGGTTTGCGTGCTGCCTGACCTGCTTTACACTGTCTTTTTTTCCCGTGCAGCAGACAGCAGTCCCAACATAGCAGAGTAACAGATGCAATATATATATATACTTACAATTTATATATATATATATGATTATTTAATTACGAATTTAATTGCAGAAACTTCAAAAATTCATAATAAAAAATCTATACATCCTAAAATTATGAAAAAAATACCCAGACGATCTACAACACTTGTAGAACCCAGATCAACATTCAAAATTATACTGAGAAACGATTTCTCATCAGACAAAATTAATCCATGATATAACTTGTAAAAATCATAATTAATTCATACAAGCACATAAAATTCTGAAATTTTTACCACAGATCTATATGCATACAACCTATGCTCTGATACCATTGTTGGATTTTTAATGCAGCAGGGCATGAAAAAAACACTTTTACACATACAAAATCCAAATAAAAGCATATAAATCGTGAATAAAAATTCGAGGGATCGAATCTAACCTTTTAAAATAATTCGGAGACAACGATCAGAGATCCTTAGCAGTTGCTCCTCAAGTGTGAAGCACTCCACCGGTATCCACCAAGAAAACGATGTTAAGGAGGAGGAAGGAGGTGGAGAGAATTGGGTTTTCCAAACTTTTTGGGTTTTCGGGTTCGATGTGGGTTAGAATTAAATAGGGTCTATAATAGTGTATTTATAGGCAAAATTTTCAGCTGAAATTTTCCCATAAATATTATTATTATTATCCCATTTATTATTCTCATTAATAATTAAAACACCTTTTAATCATTAATCCTTTTTCTAAACACTTTAGAAATAATTCTCTCTCTTGATTTAATTTCCAAAAATTAAATCCTTTAATTAATAATATTAAGAACTTTTCTTAATTAATTTATAATCAATTAAATCTCATTTAATCAATTATTAAATTTGCCAATTAATTATTTATTTCATAAATAAATAATTATTAGCCATTATTAATTAATTCCTCCACCATTAAATCATTCTCTTTTTATGGTGTGACCCTGTAGGTTCAATATTAAGCCGGTAGTAAAAATAAATAATAATAAAACTATTTTATCATTATTTATATAAATTCTCTAATTTATTAAATATGATTAATTAATTAATCACATTTATTCTACATCGTGAGTGATGCTTCTCAACATATCGCGACTATCCGGATAATATGAATTCACTGCTTAGAATACAAAGAACCTGTCAGTGAATAGTTACCGTACAATAAACTCCTTCTACCCTACAATATCCCGATTAAATACAAGGCATGGATCTCGTGTCAAGCCTATCTAATTCAATCACTTGCTTATGATTTATTATGCGTAGTTCTATGCAAATTAGAAACTCCTTTCTAATTTCATTCACTCTGGCCAGAGATTCCTGAACTAGCATAAGTGGATCAGCCTTGAACATTCGCTTCCTTCACTGGAAGGGGTAGATCCTTTATTGATCATACACTATCTTCGTGTACAAATTCCTATACTCAGAAGAGCCCTAATAATTATCCCTGGAGACTAAGAACTAAACCAAAGCATAGTTCAGTGTACACAAGATGACTATGATGACCTCAAGTCTAAGGATACTTGTACAACTATCACTATGTGAACAACTGCTGACACGTGAGTGAACTCCATCAGTTGTTCAGTTGTGCGAGTCATGTTCAGTGAACTTATTCCATAATAAGCACCTACATACTAGCTATAGTGTCACCACACAAATGTCTATGAGAACAGACATCCTCAATAATGAAGCAAGCATAGTATGTACCGATCTTTGCGGATTATTAATTACCAATTAGTAATCCTATGACCAGGAACTATTTAAGTTTAGAGTTATCATCTTTTTAGGTCTCACTATTATGATCTCATCATAATCCATAAAAAGCTTTACTCTAAACTATGGTATATCTTATTTAAACACTTAAATAGATAAAGCCCGTAATAAAAACAAAACAAGTCTTTATTAATATCAATGAAATCAAAACAGATTACATAAAAGTTATTCCTAAATCCTAATACACGATTGGACTTAGGACATATTCCCTTCAATGATTTCTAAGAAAAAATGGAGAGAATGTCTTGGCTATGTAGAAGGAATTAAGGATGTTGAGACTGAAAATAAAATTACCCTTAAGACTCCTGTTAAGTTTATCTCTTTAGAAGCTGATGAACCCAAATCTACTTTTGAGAAGGGTTCAACCTCATCATTCCAAGAAAAGGTAGTAGATAATAAAACTCAAAGAGAGGAAAACAAGGAGACCATTAAGACTGTTAAGAAAGAAAGGAACATAGGACATTTGTCTAAAAGACAATTGAAGAAGAAATTATCTGAGGTTACTGACAAACCTCAAGTAAAAAGTCCAAAAAGAAATAGGAATGATAAGCAAGGTATTTCTAAGGAATCTAACTAAAATGTTGTTCCCAACGCTCCTAGAAAAACTTGTTTTAACTGTGGTAATACTAATTATCTTGTTATTGATTACAGGAGGAGTACGAAAAAGAAATCTATTATTCCTAAGTCTGATGTTAGGGGTAGATCAGTATTTTACAAACCACAAAATCCTTGTTTTCATTATGGTAGTAGTTGACATTCAATTTACACTTGTAGTTCTTATCATAAGCTGTATCATAATTTCTATGAACCTTTGCCAAAATTCAATAAAACTACTTATGTGATTAATACTGTCAGCTCTACTAAATCTGCTTCTAATAAGACAAATTTTGATAAAGAAAAAAACTGTCAGAAATACCTCTGAATCACAGAAACTTAAGTTGTCCAAAATGAGGAACCAACAAGTGTGGGTCCTTAAAAATCCTTCTAATTAATCACTCCTCTGATTGCAGGGTAACAAGAAAAATACTCTTTCCTTGGATAGTGGATGTTCAAGACACATGACTGGAAATAAATCCCTACTATCAGAATTTGAGATGAAGGCCGGCCCAGATGTATCTTATGGAGATGGAAATATAGGACACACTCTGGGATATGGCAACTTGATAATTGGAAAGGTGGTAATAGAGAATGTAGCTCTAGTGCAAGGACTGAAGCACAATCTACTAAGCATTAGTCAAATCACTGTCAGAGGTTATCATGTAGTGTTCTATGACTCTCACTATGACGTTGTTCATAACAAGACAAAGAAAGTTGTCTTGGTGGGATACAGACATGGTAATTAATATGAAGCAAGGCTACATGAAAGTCTTGAGCAAGAAGCTACTTGCCTTATCTCTAAGGCATCAGTAGATGAGAGCTAGAATTGGCACAAGAAGCTCTCACATCTCAACTTCAATTCAATCAAGGAACGTGCCAATAAGGAGCTAGTAAGAGGATTACCAAATATGCTATACTCACTTGATGGCCTTTGTGATGCTTTCCAAAAGTCCAAACAAAGAAGAGTATCCTTCAAAAGTAAAACAAAATTCTCTATCACTGAACCATATCATATGTTACATTTGGATCTCTTTGGACCAGTAAACATAATGTCTATCAACAAGAAAAGGTACACACTTATAACTGTTGATGATTTCACTAGATACGCCTGGGTTTATTTTCTACATAGGAAGGATGAAACACCAGAAATTCTTCTAGATCATATAAGGCAAATTGAGAATGGATCCAACTTCAAAGTGAAAATACTGAGAAGTGATAATGGCACTGAGTTCAAGAACTCAAAAGTGCAGTAAGTCTGTAAGTACAAAGGCATATAACAACAATTCTCAGCTCTTGGCACACCTCAACAAAATGGTGTTGTCGAGAGAAAAAACAGAACCCTGATTGAAGCTGGCAGGACTCTGCTAGAAGAAGCCAAACTACCCACTTACTTCTGGGCTGAAGCAGTAAACACAGCTTGTTATACTCAGAATATCACATTGATAAACATACATGGTGTTACTCCTTATCAGATGCTGAAAGAAAAGAAGCTCAGTCTCAAACATCTCCATGTATTTGGATGTAAGTGCTTTGTTCTGAGAACTCATACTGATCAGCTAGGAAAATTTGAATCAAAAGCTGATGAAGGAATCTTTATTGGTTACTCACCATCAAGAGCATGCGGAGTTTTCAATCCGAGAACAAATATTGTAATTATCTATATCAATGTATCTTTTGATGATAAGAAGATTCCTGGTTTTGAAGAATACTCTCATGAAAGTTTGATCTTTGCAAATGAAAACGCACTGTTAGAATCTGCATCAAACTCTAATGGATTATCAATTATTGATGATCCAAATCATGATACTCCTTCAGATCCTGAAGATGATCATTGTACTAATGAACCTACACATGTTGATGGGGAGCAACATGAAGGTTTAACTGATAGTACTAACACTGAAGAGTCAACTCAAGGTTCTTCTCAATCTAATCACTCAGAATCTAATGTTAATTCAACATCAGGAGAACATGAGTCAAGTCCTAATTCTTCATCAAGAGTTAACAGCACTGATTCAGGGAGAGCCTCAAATGCATTTGATGAGGCACATGATTCAGGGGGAACATCTAGCTCAAGAAGGGCATTTCCTAATGCCAGAAAATGGACCAAAGATCATACTCCCGATCTTATCATTGGAAATCCTGATGAAGGTGTAAAGACAAGGAGTGCAACTCAAAATGAATGTTTGTATCACAATCTACTTTCAAAGGAAGATCCAAAGAAAATAGAAGATGCACTTAAGGATGCAGATTGGGTTATAGCTATGCAAGAAGAGTTGAATGAATTTGAAAGGAATGAAGTGTGGAAGCTGGTTCCTAGACCTAAGAACAGGTCAATTGTAGGTACAAAGTAGGTCTTCAGAAATAAAACTGATTCTGATGGAACCATTGTCAGAAACAAGGCAAGGTTAATGGCTAAAGGATATTCCCAACAGGAAGACATTGACTATGATGAAATATTTGCTCCTGTTGCTAAGCTGGAAGCAATCAGAATTTTCTTGGCATATGCTGCACACAAGAAATTCAAAGTCTTTCAGATGGATGTCAGGAGTGCATTTCTCAATGGAGAACTTGAAGAAGAAGTCTATGTTGAACAGCCACCAGGTTTTATGGATTCTTAACATCCCGACTATGTTTATAGACATGACAAATCACTCTATGGACTAAAGCAAGCACCTAGAGCATGGTATGAGACTCTTGCTCAGTTTTTACTTGAAAGTGGA
Organism: Apium graveolens; assembly: GCF_009905375.1. Lineage (NCBI taxonomy): Eukaryota > Viridiplantae > Streptophyta > Magnoliopsida > Apiales > Apiaceae > Apium > Apium graveolens. The sequence goes on from NC_133652.1 coordinate 99,905,762, forward strand.
TTCAAAAGAGGTACAGTAGATAAAACTTTATTTTATCTGAATAAAGGTAAAGATTTTCTGTTAGTTCAAATTTATATGGATGATATTATTTTTGGATCAACTAATCAAAAAATGTGTGATAAGTTCTCAAAGTTGATACAATCAAGATATCAAATGATTATGATAGGAGATATGAGCTATTTCTTGGGATTGCAAATTAAAGAGACTGATAATGGCATCTACATTAATCAGTCCAAGTACACAAAGAATCTGTTAAAAAGGTTTAATATGCAAGAAAGTGCAACTGTAACTACTCCTATGGCAAATGCTACAAAGCTTGATCCTCGTGAAGGTATAGCAGTTGATGTCACAAACTACAGAGGTATGGTTGGTTCTCTCTTGTACCTAACGGCTAGTAGGCCAGACATTATGTTTGCCACCTATTTGTGTGCAATATTTCAGGCAAATCCTAGGGAGCCACATCTTATTGCAGTCAAGATAATCTTTAGATATCTCGAGGGAACAACATCACTTAGTCTATGGTATGCAAGAGAAGCTAATTTTGGACTGTGTGGATACTCAGATGTTGACTTTGCTGGATACAAAATAGACACGAAGAGTACCTCTAGAAGTTGTCAGTTTTTGGGAGGAAGATTAGTCTCATGGTTCAGTAAGAAGCAGAAATCCATTTCTACTTCTGATAGGGGTAAATAAATTGTGATAGTATAATTAAATACTGCAAGGTATGGGCTGCTAGGCCCAATAAAAAGATATGTGATACTCAGACCGGAAAGGTTAAGCCTGATGGGCTAGATCAGGCCTAATGAAGGCCCAAAAGCCCTGATTATTAATTAATTTCGTAATTGATTAATAAGGGAAAAATCAGCTATTGAGAAGAGTCCTGATAAAGATATAAATCCTTATAGATTAGCCTCAAGGGGACCTAAAAGGATAAGGAATCAGTTTCCTACTATCTAGGACTCCAAAGTCCATTCTAATTATGGGACTTGCCCACCAGGTCTCCTATACCAAGTCCAATTCTAGGACTCCCAACATCTATATAAGGGGTCTCACCCCACAAATCAGAACTACGTTTTTTGGCTTAATTCTCTAATTCACAGAGATACGTAGGCATCTCGTAAAGGCAGAATTAAGCTACGAAACACGAGAACAGCCATTAAAGGCCTTGAGCTCCTGAATCTTAGCAATAAATACAACAATTATATATATTAGTTTTTAATCCATAACATTTGGCGCCGTCTGTGGGAAGGCACAATAACAACCATGGCGAGAACACGGAGAACAATTAGAGCTCTGGAGGAAGGAACACCATCAGGGACAACTCAGGAGATTTCGTCAACCGTGGAGATTCCTCCCCACTCCACTTATGCATCTGCTCAAGGGGAAGCCCAGACAGGGGCAACTCAACCTCAACCACAAGGGACAACTCCCCCGACTATTCAAGGTACGAATCCTCAAGTTCAACAAGTACATATACCTATGAATTCTCGACCTATCGGGTATGAATATTCAACTATTGTTGCTACTAACCCCCCTTATGGGATGCCCCTTCACCCTGAGGTTGGAGGAAATGGATATGCTGGGCGAAGCGAAGCACGAGGGCAGTCGCCCCCCTATATACGAGGTTTGGGTCCTATCCCTGAGGATCGGGAATTTTCTGGTCCTTACACTGAGAGAGACTCCGAATCTTCGGATGATGAAGTGGCCCCGAGAAGGAGGCGTCCTGGAAAAGAGCCAATAGCCAACGGAAGGCAACGCCCCCAAAGCACCCCAGGGGCGAATCCCCAAGAAGTGCAGGAAAGGATGAGGGCTCGTGAGGCTGAAATGCAAAGGCTGAGGCGTGATTTGGAGGCTCACCAGGCCACCAGACCCCAGATACCTCCTAGGGGGAGAAATCCTCCTCCTGTCATAGACCTGGATGGTCCGGTAAGAAGAAGGGCTGCTGTCCCAAGAACTGATCCAAGCAATCTCCTTCCCCTTGGAGATCCTGATGATCCAACTCCACCCTTCACAGAAGAGATAATGAATGCCCATATCTCAAGGAAGTTCAAGATGCCCACTATCAAAGCCTATGACGGCACGGGAGACCCCGCTAATCATGTTAGGACGTTCTCTAATGCACTGCTGCTGCAACCCGTGAATGATGCTATAAAGTGTCGGGCCTTCCCTCAAACCCTGTCGGGTATGGCTCAAAGATGGTACAGTCGCTTGCCCCCAAACTCTATTGGATCGTTCAGAGAGTTAAGTCAGGCTTTTATTAAGCAGTTCATCAGTGGAAAAGTCCATGAGAAAAGTTCAGCATCTCTTATTAGTATTGTGCAGGAAGCTAAGGAATCCTTGAGAGATTACCTGAATCGTTTTACAAAGGAGGCTTTAAAAGTCCCAGACCTTGATGATAAGGTAGCTATGATAGCACTGCAACAAGGAACTAGGGATGAGTTTTTCAAGATGTCCTTGGCCAAACGTCCCCCTGAAAATATGTTGCAGCTCCAAGAGAGGGCAGGGAAGTATATCAAGGTTGAAGAAAGCATGAGAAAGACCGTAGTAAGTAATGAGCCCACTGGAGGCAAGAAGCGGAAAACTGATCTGGAGTATATCGCTAAGGATAAGTATCCTAGAACCAAACAAAACCCTGATTCAACCCCCAAGAAGGGAGGACCTGGGCAAAAGTTCACCGAATACGCTAAGCTGAATGCTCCCAGAAGCCAGATCTTGATGGAGATCGAGAAAGATCGAGATGTTCGTTGGCCTAAGCCCTTGAAGGCCGATCCAGCCAAGCTAGATAAGAGCAAATATTGTAGATTCCACAAAGATGTTGGCCATGACACCGATGAGTGCAGGCAATTGAAGGACGAAATTGAGTTTTTGATTCGAAAAGGAAGATTGAACAAGTATACTGGAGAAGGAGGGGACAGAAATAATAATGGAAGGAAGAACTTTGAAGATCATAGGAGGGACCAAGACGATCAGGGGCTGAATCCCCAACCTAGAGGGCCGGTTATAAATGTAATTTTTGGAGGACCGCGACGCCCTCGATGACCTGTGATAAACATGATCTTTGGAGGTCCAACTGCTGCTGGATTGTTCAAAAATTCCAGAAAGGCATATACTAGGGAGGTTATGCATATTGTTGGAGAAGCCCCGAAGAGGGCCAGGACAGAAGTAACATTGGCTTTAGATGATTCTGACCTAGAAGGAGTCAAGTTTCCTCATGACGACCCACTGGTCATAACACCGATAATAGGAAATAGCCCGGTCAAGAGGGTCCTTGTTGATAATGGTGCTTCTGTGGATATCCTGCTCCATGACGCCTTTTTAAGAATGGGGTATAACGATTCCCAGTTAACACCAACCGACATGCCGATATATGGATTTGCTGGAGTAGAGTGTCCTGTAGAAGGGATAATCAAGTTGCCAACCACCATAGGTACGGAACCAAGGCAAGCAACGCAGATGCTGGATTTTGTGGTGGTAAAGGCTAGTTCAACTTATAATGCTATCATGGGGAGAACAGGGATACATGTCTTTAAGGCAGTCCCCTCTTCCTACCATTCAGTCATGAAGTTTCCCACCCGAAACGGGATTGGAGAAGAGAGAGGAGATCAAAAAATGGCTAGAAGCTGTTATGTGGCCTCTTTGAGGGCAGATGGAGTCGGGGGGCAGGTTCTTCCTATTGAAGATATGGATGTTCGAGAAAATGACGAGAATAGAGGAAGGCCAGCAGAAGAATTGGTTTCGGTTCCTTTAGACCCCGAGAATCCAGAGAGGATGACTTTCATTGGAGCCACATTAGAGGAGCCCCTTAGAGGGAAATTAGTGAAATTTTTGCAAGGAAATAGTGATGTGTTTGCATGGTCAGCAGCTGATATGCCAGGCATAGACCCGGAGTTAATTACTCACAAGCTAAACGTAGATCCAAGTCGGAAGACAGTGAAACAAAAGAAAAGAAATTTTGCCCCGGAAAGGCAAGAGGCTATAAAACAGGAAGTAGAAAAGCTCTTAGAGGCTGGTTTCATTGAGGAGATTCAATTTCCGGAGTGGTTAGTAAACCCTGTAATGGTGAAGAAGGCTAATGGAAAGTGGAGGATGTGTATAGACTTCACTGATCTGAATGATGCATGCCCCAAAGACTGTTTTCCACTGCCAAGAATTGATACTTTGATTGATGCCACTGCTGGACATGAGATGCTGAGTTTCATGGATGGATTTAGCGGATACAACCAGATCAAAATGCATAAGGATGACATTCCAAAGGTATCATTCATCACTGACTTTGGTGTTTATTGTTATCTTGTTATGGCGTTTGGTCTCAAGAATGCAGGAGCCACCTATCAAAGGCTGGTAAACAAAATTTTTAAGGATCTCATTGGTAAGACTATGGAAGTCTATGTTGATGACATGTTAGTCAAGAGTCTAGTAAAGACTGATCACATAACCCATTTGAGGGAAGTTTTTGAGGTCCTGAGGTACCACAAGATGATGTTGAATCCTACGAAATGTGCTTTCGGAGTAGGATCTGGAAAATTCTTGGGATTGATGGTCTCAAAGAGGGGAATTGAGGCTAACCCCGATAAAATAAAGGCAATCCTGGACATGGAACCCCCAAAAACTGTCAAGGATGTTCAGAAGCTCACAGGAAGGGTTGCTGCGCTAGGACGATTCATCTCCAAGTCAGGAGACAAGTGCTTGTCATTCTTCAAGTCACTAAAGAACATCAAAGACTTTGTATGGGGTGAGGAAAATCAGAAGGCATTTAAAGATTTAAAGAAGTACATGGCCCAAGCCCCGTTGTTGGCCAAGCCAGTTCTGAATGAAGTTTTATTCTTGTACTTGGCTGTTTCAGAAAGCGCCTTGAGCGCGGTGTTGGTTAAGGAGGAACTGAAAGTCCAGAAACCCGTATACTATGTCAGCAAAATTTTGCATGGTGCTGAATTGAATTATTCAACTATTGAGAAGTTTGCTCTAGACTTGGTAATGGCTTCGAGAAAACTGCGTCCATACTTTCAGGCTCATCAGATTGAGGTGCTGACAAATCAGCCACTGAGAAATATCATTCACAGTCCCAAGGCAAGTGGGAGATTGATTAAGTGGGCAATAGAGCTGGGAGAGTTCGATCTCAAGTATAAGCCACGTACGGCAATAAAAGCCCAGGCACTAGCTGACTTCCTGGTGGAATGTACTATACCCAACCAAGAAGTCGGGGGGGCAGGAAGATGCCATACCTCAAGACAAGGGAGTCGATAATGGGGGCAAAGAGAAGGATGAGAAAGAATATTGGGTTCTCTATTTTGATGGAGCATCAAAAACAAACTCCAGTGGAGCAGGGTTGGTTTTGCAAAGCCCTGATGAGTTCTTGATTGAGTATGCTATGAAGCTAGACTTCCCAACCACAAATAATGAGGCAGAGTATGAAGCCCTGATAGCTGGCCTTGGTCTAGCTGGGACACTTAGAGTCAAAAACTTAAAGGTCCGTGGAGACTCGAAGCTGATCATATCCCAGGTAAAGGGAGAATTTGAGGCAAGGGATGATACGATGGCTAAGTATGTCCGCCTAGTAAGGGCTGTGATGACCCAATTTAATGAATGCCATGTTGAACACATTCCAAGGGAAGAAAATGTTAAGGCAGATGCGCTATCAAAGTTTGCTTCATCTGAGATAGAAGAAAGTTCAGGAAGTGTGTACTTCCGTGTTTTAAAGACGCGAAGCATAGATGTTAAGCTTGTGGCTCCCATAGGCCTGGGGACGTCATGGATAGATCCCATTAAGGCTCACATTCAAATCGGATGGTTGCCAAGCGATGCAACTAAAGCACGAAAGTTAACTGTTCGAGCACTAAGATACTCTTTGATAGATGGGATTCTGTATAAAAGATCTTTTGTGGTTCCTTACTTAAGGTGTCTCAGGCCCGATGAGGCACGTTTGGCTCTCGAGGAAGTGCATGAAGGTATTTGTGGACAACACTTGGGGGGCAGGGCCTTGGCTCATAAAATAACCCGTTTAGGCTTCTATTGGCCAGAAATTATGGCTGATGCCAAAGAATATGTGAAGAAGTGTGATCGCTGTCAGAAGCATACACCAGTTGTTAGACAACCCCCCGAGATGCTGACCTCTATCAACTCGCCTATTCCATTTGCTATGTGGGGGATGGATATTCTAGGGCCTTTTCCTATGGCCATGGCACAAAGGAAGTTTCTGATTGTAGCCATTGATTATTTCACCAAGTGGATCGAAGCCAAACCTTTGGCCAAAATCACAACTAAGCAGGTTGCACAATTCTTGTGAGAAAACATTATGTGCCGATATGGAATTCCCCGTATCCTCGTCACTGACAATGGAACACAATTCAACAACGAGGAATTCAAGAAGTATTGCGAAGAAAATGAAATTGAGTTACGATTCACCTCTGTGGCTCACCCACAAGCCAATGGGCAAGCGGAAGTAGCAAATCGAATAATCCTGGATGGACTAAAGAAGAGGATCGAGAAGTCAAGAAATAATTGGGTGGATAAGATACTTCCCATATTATGGGCCTATAGGACCACCTGTAGAGTCACGACAGGAGCAACTCCCTTCATGTTGGCATATGGGGCAGAAGCAGTAGTTCCAGTGGAAATATCACATTCCTCTCCAAGAATCCAGGCTTTTAATGCTGAAGAAAATAAGGAAGGGCAAAAATTAGCCTTGGACTTAATTGATGAGGTACGGGACGAAGCACATGCAAAGATAGTGGACTATCAGAAGAAAGCCTCGTTCTATTACAACCTAAGGGTTAAGGAAAGGTTCTTTAAGCAAGGAGATTTGGTCCTTAGAAAGGTGGAAGCTTCTGGTGTAGGGCAGAAAGGGAAGCTTGCCCCAAATTGGGAAGGGCCATACAAAGTTAAGAGTGTTCAGGGTAGAGGAACCTACAAGCTGGAGACTATGGATGGTTTTGAAGTCCCGAGAACTTGGCATGCACAAAAACCTGAAGATTTACTATGTGTAGGGCAGTTGGATACGATTCTCACTTGTCATGATGGAGAGTAGGTTGAAAAGCACCTTGAAGCTTTGCTTGCTTAGGATTTATATGTCTTATTATAAAGTTTATTAAGACTTGTGTAAGGGATGAATCCCAAACAATTTTTGAAGCTCAGAGAATTTTTCGAAATATGTTTGAATCTCTATGGCATGGCAAGTAAATTAGATGCATGATATGAAAGCCCTATAAAAAGGCCCAATTCAAAAAAAAAGAAGGTTAAATCTTGTTGGGCCTGGAAGTATGTCAAGCCCAGATAAGGGCCCCAAATATTCAAAGCCCAGCACCCGGGGTCCAAAAACTGGAAGAAAATATATATGAGTATTATCTTCAAAAACCAGAAATAAGTCCCAAATCCAAAAAGGATTTGGATAAATGAAGGCCCAAAAACAAGGCCTAATCCTACTTGAATTAGAAAAAAACCCAGTATAGGGATCAATAAATCAAGCCCAGGGTCAATACTAAGTGCCCAATTAAAGATCAAAGCCCAGAAGGGCCCAAGTTGAAACCCAATACAAGGTTTCATAAATCTAGCCCAGGTTTAGGGCAAAGATCAACCCAATAAGAGGTAAGCCCAGAAAAGGGCCCAATTAGCTGAAAATTAAGTGGCCCCAAATTAAAGACCAATTTAGGGTGGACCAAAGAAGCCCAGTTAAAAGTAAGGGGCCTAATACAAAAACCCAGTCAAAAAAGGGGAAGGCCCAAGGTAAAGGCCTGGTTTAGAAAAGGCCCAGGGTCAAAAATAAAGTACCCATAAAAGAATTCAGGCCCAAATCTTAGGCTCAAATTTGAGATTGGAAAAAATCCAGCCCAGACTTAGGGCCCAAATCAAATATATGGAGTCACAGAAAGTAATATATCCCAAATTCCAGACCCAATTCGATCAGGTTTCATGTTGTATTCATCGTCGAATTAGTTGAGATCGAAAAGGCTTCGACCAAGGCTAGAAAAGGAGGTTAATTCGGTCAAAAATATTTATCAAGACCAAAATGTTCCTGAGGAAATAATCATGCCCAGTTGACAACCCAAGTGTTTGAAAAGCCTTGTATGAATCCCACTTGATTTTTAGGAAAAAAGGGTGAAAAGAAGCCCAACTAAATTTTTGGCCCAAATTGAAAGCCCAGAGTTGGGAGCCCAATTGAAAGGCCTCTGAAGCCCAATAAAAAAGAAGCCCAGTTAAAAACAAAAGTTAGCCCAAAAAGAAACGAGCCCAGTAAAGGGCCTATATAATTGATGTGGGAGGCCCAGGGATAAGGCCCACTAAATTAAGGCCCAAAGATCAGCCCAGTTTTAAGGGCCCAAATCCATGTGTATATTCCTGACCTGTTCGACCAGAAAACACAAATAAGTCCTGGTCGAATTGCTTGAGGTCGAAATCCTGTCGATCAGGGTAAATAAAGGCCTTAATTCGACCAGGACCAGGACCAATTCGACCAAAAAGTGTGAAGAATTCCTGGTCGAAATCCTCGAGCTCGAAATATCGTCGACCTGGGCATCTAAAAGGGGGCTAATTCGGTCAAAAATGGAATCTTGACCGAAGTAGAAGTTTCCTACTCGAAAATTCCTGGTGGAAATATTTCAAAAAAAAAAAAAAGGGAAAAAATCCTGGCCGAAATTCGACCAGGACTTCTGCTCGAAATACTCCTGCTCGAAAGGCTGTCGACCAGGACAATATGGAGGTTAATTCGACCAGGATCCTGGTAGAATGGATTCCTGGTCGAAAATTGTATAAAAAAAAAGGAAGAAAAAAGGAAGAAAAAGGGAAGAAAAAATCCTGGAAAATTACAAAAAAAATAAGGAAATTCCTTAAATTATTTCTGAAAAATGTTAATATTTTCAGAAATAAGGAATAAATCCAGAAAATTAAAGGATAAATCCCAGAAATTAGGGAAAAAATCCAGAAAAATAAGGAAATTCCTTAAATAATTTCTGAAAAATGTTAATATTTTCAGAAATAAGGAATAAATCCAGAAAATTAAAGGATAAATCCCAGAAATTAGGGAAAAAAATCCAGAAAAATAAGGAAATTCCTTAAATAATTTCTGAAAAATGTTAATATTTTCAGAAATAAGGAATAAATCCAGAAAATTAAAGGATAAATCCCAGAAATTAGGGAAAAAAATCCAGAAAAATAAGGAAATTCCTTAAATAATTTCTGAAAAATGTTAATATTTTCATAAATAAGGAATAAATCCAGAAAATTAAAGGATAAATCCCAGAAATTAGGGAAAAAATCCAGAAAAATAAGGAAATTCCTTAAATAATTTCTGAAAAATGTTAATATTTTCAGAAATAAGGAATAAATCCAGAAAATTAAAGGATAAATCCCAGAAATTAGGGAAAAAATCCAGAAAAATAAGGAAATTCCTTAAATAATTTCTGAAAAATGTTAATATTTTCAAAAATAAGGAATAAATCCAGAAAATTAAAGGATAAATCCCAGAAATTAGGGAAAAATCCAGAAAAATAAGGAAATTCCTTAAATAATTTCTGAAAAATGTTAATATTTTCAGAAATAAGGAATAAATCCAGAAAATTAAAGGATAAATCCTAGAAATTAGGGAAAAAATCCAGAAAAATAAGGAAATTCCTTAAATAATTTCTGAAAAATGTTAATATTTTCAAAAATAAGGAATAAATCCATAAAATTAAAGGATAAATCCCAGAAATTAGGGAAAAATCCAGAAAAATAAGGAAATTCCTTAAATAATTTCTGAAAAATGTTAATATTTTCAGAAATAAGGAATAAATCCAGAAAATTTAAGGACAAATCCCAGAAATTAGGGAAAAAAACCAGAAAAATAAGGAAATTCCTTAAATAATTTCTGAAAAATGTTAATAATCCCAGAAATAAGGAATAAATCTAGAAAATTTAAGGACAAATCCCAGAAATTAAGGGAAAAATCCAGAAAATAAGGAATAAATCCAGAAAATTTAAGGACAAATCCCAGAAATTAAGGGAAAAATCCAGAAATTAAGGATAAATTCCAGAAAATTAGGGAAAATCCCAGAAAATTAGGGAAAAATTCCTGGAAATTAAGATGATTTCTGAATAAAAGGAAGATTCATTGTAAATGTGTAGGTCGCTCCACACTTTACGCAAAAACAAAACCCTGTAACGGAACGAGTAGATTTAACTTCTGCGAAACCTAATCAATATTTCCCAAAAGTTGGGGGGCAAATGATAGGGGTAAATACATTGTGATAGTATAATTAAATACTGCAAGGTATGGGCTGCTAGGCCCAATAAAAAGATATGTGATACTCAGACCGGAAAGGTTAAGCCTGATGGGCTAGATCAGGCCTAATGAAGGCCCAAAATCCCTGATTATTAATTAATTTCGTAATTGATTAATAAGGGAAAAATCAGCTATTGAGAAGAGTCCTGATAAGGATATAAATCCTTATAGATTAGCCTCAAGGGGACCTAAAAGGATAAGGAATCAGTTTCCTACTATCTAGGACTCCAAAGTCCATTCTAATTATGGGACTTGCCTACCAGGTCTCCTATACCAAGTCCAATTCTAGGACTCCCAACATCTATATAAGGGGTCTCACCCCACAAATCAGAACTACGTTTTTTGGCTTGATTCTCTAATTCACAGAGATACGTAGGCATCTCGTAAAGGCAGAATTAAGCTACGAAACACGAGAACAGCCATTAAAGGCCTTGAGCTCCTGAATTTTAGTAATAAATACAACAATTATATATATTAGTTTTTAATCCATAACAACTTCAACTGCTGAAGCTGAATATATTGCAGCTGGAAGCTGCTGTGCTCAGCTACTATGGATGAGGAACCAGCTCATGGACTATGGATTATCATTTTCTGAAATTCCTATTTATTGTGATAATCAAAGTGCTATTGCCAAGACAGGAAACCCAGTGCAACACTCTCTTACTAAATATATCAGTATCATATATCACTTTATAAGAGAGCATGTCATGAAAGGGATAATTGAGTTTTATTTTGTTCCTACTGATCAGCAGTTGGCTGATATCTTCACAAAGCCATTACCTGAAGCAACATTTACAAAGCTTGTCAATGAACTTGGTATGGTTAGTTGGGACATATAATTTCCTTTTATTTTATTTGATCAAATCCAGATATAAATTGATCAAATCCTGATGTTGTCCTGAATGTTTTTAAAGATACTATTTTGGGAATTGATGATGTATTTCTCTATATGCATGTTCCATTAAGTAATTTATTTGCTAAAGTGTGCATGTATACATATATCTTTGTCATCATTACAAATCAGCCTAAGGAGATGCGTATCATTTAGATTTTTTTTTGGTTAAATTATTCAATTAACTCCCCAGTTAATTATTAACCAAAACCCTCAGTCCTTTCACATTCTCTCTCTCTTAGTTATTTAAACCACCATTCATCATCAAGTCTAATCATATCTTCCCATACACAAAACTCTCTAATCCTTTTCATTTCTCATCTCCTTCACTCTCAAAAATGGCAAACTTCGGTTGGTTTTACAACCATGGCACAAATAATATGACACTCTTTCATGCTGGAGTGCAAAATTCCTGGCATATCACCGCCATTCCAAATGCCATTTGGGTTCAACTCCCAGAAGTAACCAAAACGCACTTTCTGGGTTTTCAAAAAGAGCTTCATCTCCGTATCCTTCGTCAGCATGAGAGGATCATTCGTCTTGCCATTCTCTTCGTTGAAAGAAGGAAGAAGCATAATCATCCTCTGCCTGTTTCTCTTCACTATCAGCTTTGTCAGGCTTCTTAGACCAAGGCTGATTGGAGTTCTTATCTACTAGACTAGGATACTTTTGTAATCTCTCATGCATGTAATCAAAATTTCATGAAATGTAATCTGTTGATCAATTAATGAAATTTATATTTGCAAGATTTAATCTTTGTTATTCAGTTATGTGCGCATGTGATTGTTCTTAATTGTAGCCTATTAATCTCTAAATCATACACTTATTACCAATATTTTTATGGTGATTGAGATTAAATTGTAGTATTCTAATGAGTTTGTGTTTTGACAAATACTAATGAATATGAATCGACAAATCCTGAGATTGTCAAATCCTGACAGATAAGCGGTTCCAAATACTGACAACAGGTTAGCATATTCTAATTTAGAATATTATTGTTAAATAATTTCTGAGTTGTTTAGTGCTGCAAATTGAATATATTACTTGATTATTAATTAAAAGTGGATTATCTGTTGAACTAATTCACACGGTAATTTCTTGAAAAAGTTATGTGTATTCTGTTGCTAATTCCGCACATTATTCCACTTTTAAATTCTATAACTAAGTAATTGCCATCTTTCAGAAGTCTAATTAACTAAGTTTCCTTCTTCTTGTGTGTATTAAACAAAATTCAGCTTTGCAAACCTATATACACACAAGAACTTCAGTGACACAAATCATCAAACACCCAACCTCACTATCCACATCACACCCATATCCATACTAAATTCCTTCACACATCATGTCATCTTCTGAAGTTTCACCCTTCTTCAGCCAAACCACCATAATTCATGGAAGCACATTTGGCACCAATAATTATTTGGCTCTGCTTACACATCAGCAGTTTCCAAAATTTTTCCATGATAATCAGGATTTCTTACTCCAATGTCCAATTGGGTATGCTCTTACAAATCCTACCAAGGTGTCATACAGTGCTGTAATGCAGGTATGTAATACAACTCTGGATAATGAAATAAATACTGCCTTCTCTTTTGAATATAAGGGATGCAGTTATGAGGTTGATGCTGATTTCCTGGTTCAAGCCTTGAGATTTCCTGCTTGTGATGGTGCTCCTGATAACTATGCCACTGCGCCACGGTTTGATATGCTAAGAACCCTGAGCTATAAAGGTGAAATCACAACCATTGGAAAACTGACAAGGACAAAATTGAAGAGAGAGTGGAATTTCTTCTTTGACTGCATCAGCAGGTGCTTCCTGAATAAAATAACAAATTTTGATGCTCTTCCATCTACTTCTCTGAAAATTGGGTACTCTCTTCTTTACTCTGGTAATTTTGACTATGATAATATTATCCTTCAATTTATAATTGTTAGGAGATCAGATGCATCAGGAGTTATAGGTTATACTAGATATCTTCAATTGAGTTTCAATTTTCTATGCCCTAATGCTACATTTAATAATGATGAATTGCCCCCTGTGTTTCAAATTTCTGAAAAAGCTATCACTGATCACATTAAAAGGGATGAAAAGAATAATTTTTCAGGACCTCCTTTCCTGCCTACGGAGGTCAGGAAATTTCTATTAAGAAATAGACCTACTCCTACACAAGTGCCTGCAAATCCTGATGTTGGCACCTTTGTAACAATTCCTGATACTGTGGGACAAGAAACTACCCATCTTGTTTCTAACCCAAACACTTTTTCTCCTACACAACACTCTCATCCAGCCCCTAAATTAGCTTCCTTTGGTGTCTCCCAAAAGGAATCAGTTGTAACAAAGAAAAGGCTAGTTAAGAAATCTGTCAATTCTGAACGGAAAACTTTACAGAACTTACTGAGTGAGAGTGAGAAGCCATAAGAATGTTTCTCAGTCAGGAAAAGAAGACTGATCATGCAAGATAATTCTAACTCTGATGATCAGATGCCCATTGGGTCTAGGTTACAGATCAAGAAATCAACAGTTCCAAATCCTGATGACTCTAATTACATTACTAGTACCAAGGAGCCAAATACTGATGCTAATGCTTTGCTCAAAAAGATTCCAGTGATCAAAGAAACTGAAGTGCCGAAGACAGATGAAAAGAGCAGTTTGAAAAGAAAAGGTGGAGAAGTAGTTAGGTACATCAGAAAGAAGAACAAGGCTTAGTCCTCTGCTATGGATGTCAGTCCACAAGAACCTAAGTCTCAAAGGGATTTAGCAACTGAGACACATCCATTCACACAAGAACCATCTTCTCAAAGGGAAGATGCAGACTAAGAGGCTGCACAAATCATTGTTGATTTTGCTCAAGGTGATCTTCTTGTTGATTCTGAGCAACTACTAAAGGAAAAGAAGGCGTATCATAATATATTGTCAAAGGTGGATGTATTTATCAATGATCCTATTTTTTAGGAGAGTACACAAGAACCTTCACCCACTCTTACTGAAGCAGCTCATATTCCTCAGGCCCCACAAGAACCATCAGTTCAAATTACTGATGCTGGCCTATCTCATCCTCCTGACAAGTCAACTCCTGATGCTACATCAAATCCTGATGCTGTTCAACCCTCCACTGCAACAGCTACTACTGATGACTCCTTGTTGCTGGCTAGTTTTCTAAAGCATCCTGATGTGTTATTTTTTCCTCCACTATCATCATTTCCACTTGAGGACTCACATTCAGGTATTGCTTATTCTCTTACATTATTCCTCATATTTCTATGATTATAAATTGTATCGTCCCCAAATCCGGGGTCAGGAATCTGGGTCGTCACGCCATCCTTCACTCATATATAACCTGTATTGATTCAATAATCCAACATACCCCAATCTCATGCACATACACACAAGTTATAGCCTTAGAAACGATGTACAAAATGTAATCTTCTTTTATTACACTCAAATATACTTTACAGGATCTCAAACGATTATTCATAACCTCTACATGAAGTTACAATAATTACGATTGATATCTTATACCTATCTGTAATAACCCCAATTTTTGGAATTTTTTGAAACCCTTATGAATAGTGATTTTGCTGATTATGCTGATTATGCTGAATAAGAAAACTTTTCATGCCACACTATGTAGGGGTTCTTCTATTGTTATTCTGAGATCTTATTAGTACTTTATATGGGATATAAGTGTATGTAAAGATCGTCAGAATCCAAATTCGAACACTTTGATTTTTCCCGAAAATCCACCAGATACCGAAAGAATTGAGTATAAGGTAACATGATTAAAAGGATTTAAATTCAAGGATTATAAGAGAGGATCATAAAAGTAATATAATGTATTGAGAAAGGTTAAGGGAACCCAAGTAATAAGATCCCGGGTATGATCCCTCAAACGATAAACGAGAACGAAAGTTAAGCGAACCGTATAACAGATCAGCGGTCATTAGCCAAGTAATTAAGAGCTAATCAAAGAGGTTAGTGATGATGATGTCACCACACCAACAAGAAGATGACAAGTGTGGGAAGATGACATAGGAGGATGACATAAGCATGACCAAAGGGAAGGTAATGTTGGTTGATTTCAAGCCACACAAATTTTACCATGGTTAAAAGGTAATTAACAAAACAAAAGGATATCAACCAAGCCTTTTATGCGCAAAGATCAATAAAACAAAGCAAGCTTCTCTCCCCCCCCCCCCCCCCTTTTTATCTTCTTCATTTCGAATTTTTCACCAAAATGGTGAATTAGAAATTCAAAACACAAGCTATACTCCATGGAAAATTATAAGGTTTGTTTCTTTGGATCCTATATTTCATAACTAAGAAGAGCAAGTAGTTTGAGTGCTTGAATCAAAGGTTTTCTATCTCAAACAAATCATATTAGTTTAGGGTGAATAGTAACTTTCAAGAACAAATTTTTGATTCTTGATTTTATTTGCAAGGTCAAGGTAGCTTAAGCATATATTAAGGCTTCCATGGACATTCCAAGGATCTTTCATTGATTAAAAGCTTCAAGGAAGGTATAACTCTTCATTATCTTAGTATTAAGATTGTTTGATATAAATAATTATGATGATGGAATGATAGATTAAGTGTAGTAGTCGTTTTGTCATGTTGAGATCTTAGTGGTTAAGTGCTTTTGTTGATTTTGGAGTTAAAAAGTAGCACTACTTGTTCTTGATGATTCATGGTATGATTTGAGCTTGGTTTAAATGATTTAAAGTGGTTGGTGAGTGATATGGTCATATGGTTGTATTAGGATTGATTGGTGATGGTTTGGTGTTGAATTGGTTGGTAAATTTTTGAGAAATCGCGTAAACATAGCCGTCGTAATGTCCAATTTACTTTAGGCTGTTTTTGTCTTTAACATTAGGACCCGTGAACTCACTTCTAGGTTTTGACCATTGCCATGATTAGATAGTTCATGTTACGAGCTTCGTTTTGATATGTAGTTCATTTGATTCCGATGTACGGTTTAGGAGAAACGACCGTTTTAAGTAACGGCGTTTCACGACCGAACCATTACCCCTCGCCTTACTTTGAAACCTTGGTTAAGGACCTTAAATGACTAATTGAGGTAAGAAACAATTATGTAAAGTGGATTAGGCAGTTGGTAAGGTACTCGTGAAAGAATCGCCCTAAACCCTTAATGGTTAATTTATTAAAAATGGTGGAGCCGAGGGTACTCGAGCGACTTAAGTAAATCGTTAAGCGCGAAAGTGAACGTTAGGACTCTAAATGGTTAAAGTCTAGTTTCTTAAGCGGCCGGGGTTTAATTCCGACTTATGTTGTTGTTCATAGGTTATCGGACCCACTCTAAGCTTAAGTCTATCCGGGAGCACTCAGGCAAGTTTTCTATCCGTTATACTGTTGTTGTGATGTAAATATATGTATATGCATTATCTTGTGATAAGTGCATGATTGTTGTTAGCAAATTTTGTGATATATTGGAGCATGCTGATATGGTATATATGCATGTCTGTTTCGTAATCTTGATATATATCTGTTGATTCAATTGCTTATAAGTTGCATAATACCTATGCTAGAGATAAGCAGTAGTTGCGTATACCCTTAGTATAGGGGACCCAAAGGTGAACATTTTCTAAAACCGGGAGTCGATGTTCCCGAGTATATTGTATATATATATATATATATATATATTGATATATATATATATTGATATAGTTTTCAAAACTATTAATCGAATAAGGTTTATTCGATAACTTTATTTTAAATAATGAATATTATTTGAATATTCATTTGAGGACTTATGACTCCGTTTATTCTATTTAATGAATATTATTTGAATATTCATTTGAGGACTTATGACTCCGTTTATTCTATTTAATAAATATTATTTTGAATATTCATTCGAGGACTTATGACTCCGTTTATTCTATTTAATGAATATTATTTTGAATATTCATTCGAGGAATTATGACTCAGTTTATTTTATTTAATGAATATTATTTTGAATATTCATTCGAGGACTTATGACTCGGTTGATTTTATTTAATGAATATTATCTTGAATATTCATTCGAGGACTTATGACTCCGCTTAATTATTAAATAATATTCTTTATTTTATTAAAGAATAATGTTTCGATAATCAAATTTATTTTCGATTATTCAAATAAAGATCGTACTTGCGTATAAGTATATCTTTGGTGATTTATTATTCATTTCAAGTATGAGTTTTAAAACTTCTACTTCAATTATTTTTATAAAGATTATCCTTATGGGAATATTATTTAAATAATAATATTCATATATTTTCTAATATATCGGGACTGATTTACTTTATTAAATCAGCATTACTCCAAACACTCTTTAAAGTGTTTTCGAGTCTTCAAAATGATTTTTAAAAGTTAGAGCGGATCCCAAAACTCATTTTTATATTTAAGATCTTCCTTTTAAAGGGGATTTAAATACTCGTTCATAACCTGAGGGATCCGGCTCAGTGGTGTATTTTACATTCACAACGAGGTTGTTGTTTTGAGAAAACATCTTGATTACTTGCCCATCGTTCGGGAAGTAAGTTCATCTATTTGAGTCGGCATAAGCAACATGGGCTCAGTGGGCGTCCATGAAAGTGTAAGTGGCTCAGTGGGAGTCCATCAAATGCGTAAGTGGCTGAGTGGCAGTCCAGCATAAGGTCCTATTGCGGCCAGGGTGATGACCAGTGGGGAATTCGTCCATCTACTAGTAGAAAAGGTTACTTATTGGTATCTTTGCCTGATCAGCAAGATATCAGGTTTATGCCAAGGTTTTCTCCTTTCCAAATTCATTGGATATTGCAACTCTGTTTATAATTTTCATAACAGAGGTTTTCAAGGAGTGTATGAAATGTATATATATATATAGGTGTATATATATATCGGGACTTAATGAAGTATCTCGTAACTTCATTATTTATATTGATATTTCAAGGATTGAATCTATTCAAGTCTTATCTTGTAGTCTCATCTGGGTGATGAACTTTTGAAACTGATTATAACTTGAACGGTGGTAGTTCAAGTAGTATTCAGATATAAGTATATTGGAGTATCTTGTAACTTCATCTTTTAAACTTATATCTAGTAAATGATTATCTTATGCATGACAAAGATTTTCACAAAAACGTTGAGACAAGGTTAGATATATGAGATCACCTTGCAACGATATTTTTATACAGTAATAAACGGGAACTCTATATATATTATGCATGGAAGAGGACTTCCAAGATTTTGAAAAGTATATATGTATATATACTGAATATTTTGCGACTTCATCGCATTAAGATATCAAACTTGGTTCATTTCTTTTGACCAAGACTTTCATGAGTACTATGAGAAGGCTCATATATTGTTAATCATTATACATATTATTTTGGTGGGCTTGATGCTCACCCTTGCTTTCTTCTTTCATCACACAACAACAGATAGAAAAGATGAACAGGACCAAGCTCCCAATTTGCAAGCGGATAGGAAACGTTCCGCAGTTTCCTATAGGCGTTGATGTCGCTGTAGCTGAGGTAGGAACTACCAATAGGCTAGGTTTCAACTTTTGATGTACAAGATTTATGTATATATATGAATTGTAATAATGGCAAAGAAATGTAAATTTATTCAGAAACCCTTTTAAGGTGTATTGGCAGATAATTATGGAATAAAATGACTTGTGATTATTTTTGGATATTCATCTCTGAGACTATAACTTGTGGTGTGTGTGTTTATTGTGGGGTCACAGTACAGAGTAGTTGATTGTTTATTAAGATTGAGTGTTATTAAGGGAAATGGAACTCGTGACAACCCGGATCCCCGACCCCGAATTTGGGGGTGTTACAGAAGTGGTATCAGAGCTAAGCGTTATAAACCTCAGAGATGGTGTGACGTTAAAATAATAAGTTCACTAAGATAATAAGAACTCTTGCCAAGTTCATAGTCGGACTACCTAACGTAGTACTGACAGTTAAAACCCTTATGGGAACCCTTATAAATATCATGATAGAAGCATAGTTCGTTATCGTATATGGTAGCGGGACTCCGAACCCTGAGGTTGAGGAGCAACATCGCGATGATGTTTTACTACATATTGGGGATCAGATTGTGGATCTGATAGAGCGTCCTAACAAGGGACCGGATGATGTTCATATTGAGGATGTAGCGGTTGAGGATGTTGTCATAGAAGGGATTGTTGCTGAGGAGGATCACGTGGGGGATCCTGAAAAGAATGAATAAAGGACCACTGAGGAATTGATAACCATGGTTAGGGAAACTACTAGAGGTAGGATTGGTCGGTCACTACCGGAGGTTCGTTCAAGTTCGTAAAGATAGTAGCCCCTTTAACGTGGCTTACTCATAAGACTGAGAAGTTCGAATGGACAGAGAAATGCGAGAACAGCTTTCAAGAACTGAAGCAAAGGTTGTGACGGCTCCTATGTTGGCGTTACCTGATGGAAAAGGAGATTTTGTGATTTGTATTGACGCTTCGCATAAGGAATTAGGGTGCTTCTTATACAGCACAACAAGGTAATCGCGTACGCGTCAAGATAATTAAGGGAATATGAAAATCCGATATCCTACCCATGAGCTTGGGCTCGTGGCAATAGTTTTGCCCTAAAGATTGGAGGCACTACTTGTATGGAGAGAACTGCGAGATTTACACAAGTCATAAGTGCTCTAGTACATTTTAACGCAGAAAGTGCTCAATATGCGCCATAGGAGGTGGTTAGAGCTAATCAAGGATTACGATTATGAGATTCTTTATCATCCAGGGAAAGCCAAAATGGTGGCTAATGCCCTTAGTAGAAAGGAGAGACTTAAGATGATAATGTCTTTGTGAGAGTTGATAAGAGATTTCGAGAAAATGGAAATAGAAGTAAAGGTAATCGGAGCCAGAACTGAAAAGCTGTTTGAGATTGTAATACAGCCCGAATTATTGAAAAAGATCATATTATGCCAAGAAAAAGTAATGAATGAAGGCAGAGAGTCAATGACTGGAGAAGAGATCCATATCAAGAAAGAAAGAACTCATAACATAATGAAATTGAAAACAAGGATTTTAACGTATAAGATAACCCTGATTATGGGGGAAGGATGAAACATTTTATATCGAGAAAATAAAAGTCGAGCAAGATAGGCAATTCATGGAGCTGCCTAAACAGAACTTATACTTTTACCCCCCAACCACCACCCTGAGGAAACAGTGTAGTGGGAAATTCTTTCAGGACCTTTAAGTCGCTAAGCTCTCAGTGTTCCAAGGAACAAGTTGACCCAATCGAGGCAAGAGCCTGCCTAAAGGAAATATTGGAATCATTTGAGATTCTAAATGATTGACGAAGCGAAAAAGACTATTTTGTTTTCACTTACCTTCCTAAGAGAGAGGCCACCCGTTGGTGAAAGGCCAAGAAAGACACGGGGCCAGAGGTTATAATAAACCGATTAAAGTTCAGTCAATTATTTTCGGGAAAGTACTTCCCAAGATTATAGAGATAGTGTAAAAGCTTTAGAGCCAGAACCAAGGCGGACGAGTATGATGAATTATGAATCTAAGTGGTAAAAGTTGGCAAGATTCATCCTGAGGACACGAATCCCAGAACAACGTGATGTTTGAAGTCAATGATTAATGGGTTCATGAAATGATTGTAATAAAAAAAAAGAAACTGAAGTGGAAAGGAATATAAAGGCAATAGAGTTTGAAGAATGATAAGGGAGTTGGGTATGAGGAAACCCTAAAGACTCGTAGCAATAGAAATAGAAAAGTATGCATTCGTCAGGATGAGGGTGATTCACCATGAGTTAAAATTGATGGTTGAAGGCATAAGAGATACATATATTTTATCCCCTGTAAGTTGGGAGGATTCGAGGAAACCTTGAGATAATTCGAAGGATAAGTAATGAGACGCGGATAGACTGAGGAGACAATGAAGTAAGAAATTAGGAAAATTGGATGAAGGAAGTGACCTTCAAGAATGTGAAGTGTAAGACCGGTGGCTCGATACCCAGAAAGGGAGACGCCAGGTATGAAAGATATCCCAACATTGAGGTGACTGTTGAGATAAACAACAAAAGTAAATAAGGAATAATTAAGAAGAGGTTCACGTTGAACACGACCAATATCTTCCAGAACATCCTTGTTATCGTTACCAAATTAGGCAAGAAAAGCGGATAACCGTTGTTATCTTTTGGAGGCCATATTGATTGACCTCATTTTGAATACAGATGTTATTGTGAAATTAGGCATATACTATCGAGGTGGGAATGATTGAAAAAGACACCCTTATCAGGGATATATGACTTGATTTATCCATGGAAGGATGCATGTACCTTTTTAAAGGTGGAATTAAGGATAAAACATCGGTAACTTAAAACGAATCCTAGGGGAATGCATAAAGGTTGGCATTTCACCCTTAATAGGGATAGTATGAGTTTTGACAGTATGAATTGGAAAGGATTAAGGTAATAACTACCTTTAAGAATCAGTGGAGAAATTTTTCAGAAGTATATAGACAATGATTCTGGTATTAATAAAAGGTATCTTGATATGCCCTGTATCTAGGGAATACAGGAGGAACGATTCAAAAATAACCTAAGAGGTTTTAAAAGAAAGAAAGGTAATATTCAAAATTCTCAAGAATAGAAATGTTGATAAAGGAAATATGACGTAATTATAATGATGCCAAGTGGGGCACGTGTTAAACCACGAGAAAGTATGGATCGAACCAGTAATGGTCGAAATTGTTCAGGGCAATTAGGACTTAAGATAAAAGATGTTCCAAGTATGATTGAGAGTCAGTCGTGGCAGTGATTAACCTCTAAAGACTGAGGCAATAACTTATGGAAAAATGGTGATATTTTTTTTTTACTCATCAGATTTTAAGAAAAACATCTTCACATAAGCTGTGATTGAAATGAGGTAGAAAATTTATTTGGAGGTGGTTAAAATGACATTGACTGTAAGGAAATTTTACTATCAGGAAAGGCCAAAGAGGTGGCCGACACTTTAAAGGTAGGAGGATAATTATAGGCGCTTGTGCCAAAGGAATACAGTGATGATGGTTAAAGCTAAGAAGGTTGTATTATGGTTTGGAAGATTGACATTCCTTCTGATGACTGTGCAATACCCAACCGTAATAGTAGTTGGTAAAGGTTTAATTCGTGTAATCGCCATGAGCGGGCTATCTATCTCAGAAGATACTATCTTGAGATAAGCCAGGACCATGTTTCAAAAAGGACTAGACAAACCCTTGAGTTAAGTCTTCTATTTAAGGCATACGATTAAGAATGGTATTAACCTGCTATCGTTGCTTTGACTGAAACTCTTCTGCAATTTTATCTACTTCATGTCATGAAAGTACGTCAGAGTTTGGAGTGTTCTTCGTGAATTATGATTGGTGATTATGTTAACTCCTTAGAAGTGTTCTATACGACATGTATGGACTCCATATGGTTAGATATTAAGATTTTATGGAAAGTGAATGACGACAGTAGGTCAGTGGTGGACCATAGTAATGCAGCAATGATTCTGCGAGTAATGAGCTGATTACAACCGTGAGAGTTGTATTAGAATGGATGTTGAGATTGAGTACCACTAATCGGGTCGTGGTAGTGTATAAGTTATCATTGATAGACTAATTAAGTAGAGTATCTACCTATTGAATATTTATTCCCTCTTATGAAAAGAGAGTCGTATTACTATATGAGGAAGGTTGCGGTGCAAACATAGATTTCTAGTAACGATGATGTCTAGAATGAGATCCCAGATTCGATTTTCGATATCGAGGGAGTTTCAAAGGTGATTGTGTATAAGCTCGAGGAAGAGCATGGGTCCATAGAACGATGGACGGAATAGCAAAAATATTTAGGCATGTGAAATGCGATGCGATAATACTTGATATATATACACATATGTTTTGTTCTCCTATGACAAACCTCTATAGTTCAGAGGTAGGTTCCAAGCCAGATATTTTGTGGCAGTATATTTTTTTTCATATATACAATTCTCTTCAATTCGTTCTTTTCTCTTCTTTTCATTTCATATAAACTGAGAAGAACAACCCTTCCAGAAGGGGAGGTATTGCCGAATGACTTTCTATCTGTGTGATAGAAGCCGAGTAGGATACCACCAGTTGTTTAATTGCTTGTCAAGTACTAAAGGTTGGCCACCTTATGTACTAACGATGCAATATAACAAGTGTTCATGATCATAGTGATCTCTCAACAAATTCCTTTACTTCTATATGATGGATCAAGCTTTCGAAGATGGAGGCAGCTAGAAAGGAAGTGGTACCAAGTATGGTGGTATTCCGATTCTAACGCGTTAGTGATACTAAGGTTGACGTGGTTATTAAAAGGTTATAGAATACTAACGAGCAAAAGTATAACCAGTATAATATTAGGAACGGAAGGTAGTAGCGATTACGAACTGGAAAAGAGTGGGTATTGAGAAGCAAAATCTATAGCGCAAAAAGCTATAATAAGAGTCTGTGCAATAGACTTGGAAGAATTTGGAATGATCACTTAACACGGATTGAGTTTTCTTACGACAATAGATCATATGTCAGTATTGAGATATCGCCTTATGAGATCCTTGAAGGAAGACAATGTCGATCTCCCTTATGTTAGGATGAAGTTGTAGAGCACAAGATGCTCGGACCCGCAGTAATCCAAATGACCAGGGATATAATAGATCTAATCAGAGGACGGCTGGTAGTAACCCAAGATGCACATAAGAGGTATGCTGATTTGACTCGAAAGGACAAAGAGTATGAAATAGGGGACCTAGTGATGTTATTGGTATCCCTTGGAAAGGATTGATGAGGGTTGGAAAGAAAGGAAAGTTTAAGTCCACGAATTGTTGGACCCTTGGATATACTAAAACATATTGGGAAGTTAGCATACGAGCTAGCCCTACCCCCGAAACTGTAACAAGTTCATAACGTGTTCCACGTATCAATGTTAAGGAAGTGTAATTCGGATGCCAGATAAATAGGGGCATATGAGCGCATATACATGCAACCCGACGTAACCTATATGGAGCAACCAGGAAGGGTTATAGATTGAAAAGGGACAAGTGCTTAGGAGAAGGGTTATCAAACTAGTCAGAGTTTGATGGTAGAACCACAATGTGGGAAAATTACTTGAGAGTTAGAAAGTGCAATGCTAAGAGAGTATCCCTATTCATTTTCTATCTGATTCCGGGACGGAATCCTTTTAAGGAGGGGAGACTGTAATAACCCCAATTTTTGAAATTTTTTGAAACCCTTATGAATAGTGATTTTGCTGATTATGCTGAATAAGAAAACTTTTCATGCCACACTATGTAGGGGTTCTTCTATTGTTATTCTGAAATCTTATTAGTACTTTATATGGGATATAAGTGTATGTAAAGATCGTCAGAATCCAAATTCGAACACTTTGATTTTTCCCGAAAATCCACCAGATACCGAAAGAATTGATATAAGGTAACATGATTAAAAGGATTTAAATTCAAGGATTATAAGAGAGGATCATAAAAGGAATATAATGTATTGAGAAAGGTTAAGGGAACCCAGGTAATAAGATCCCGGGTATGATCCCTCAAACGATAAACGAGAACGAAAGTTAAGTGAACCGTATAACAGATCAGCGGTCATTAGCCAAGTAATTAAGAGCTAATTAAAGAGGTTAGTGATGATGATGTCACCACACCAACAAGAAGATGACAAGTGTGGGAAGATGACATAGGAGGATGACATAAGCATGACTAAAGGGAAGGTATTGTTGGTTGATTTCAAGCCACACAAATTTTACCATGGTTAAAAGGTAATTAACAAAACAAAAGGATATCAACCAAGCCTTTTATGCACAAAGATCAATAAAACAAAGCAAGCTTCTCTCCCCCCCCCCCTTTCATCTTCTTCATTTCGAATTTTTCACCAAAATGGTGAATTAGAAATTCAAAACACAAGCTATACTCCATGGAAAATTATAAGGTTTGTTTCTTTGGATCCTATATTTCATAACTAAGAAGAGCAAGTAGTTTGAGTGCTTGAATCAAAGGTTTTCTATCTCAAACAAATCATTTTAGTTTAGGGTGAATAGTAACTTTCAAGAACAAATTTTTGATTCTTGATTTTATTTGCAAGGTCAAGGTAGCTTAAGCATATATTAAGGCTTCCATGGACATTCCAAGGATCTTTCATTGATTAAAAGCTTCAAGGAAGGTATAACTCTTCATGATCTTAGTATTAAGATTGTTTGATATAAATGATTATGATGATGGAATGATAGATTAAGTGTAGTAGTCGTTTTGTCATGTTGAGATCTTAGTGGTTAAGTGCTTTTGTTGATTTTGGAGTTAAAAAGTAGCACTAGTTGTTCTTGATGATTCATGGTATGATTTGAGCTTGGTTTAAATGATTTAAAGTGGTTGGTGAGTGATATGGTCATATGGTTGTATTGGGATTGATTGGTGATGGTTTGGTGTTGAATTGGTTGGTAAAATTTTGAGAAATCGCGTAAACATAGCCGTCGTAATGTCCGATTTACTTTAGGCTGTTTTTGTTCTTAACATTAGGACCCGTGAACTCACTGCTAGGTTTTGAGCATTGCCATGATTAGATATTTCATGTTACGAGCTTCGTTTTGATATGTAGTTCGTTTGATTCCGATGTACGGTTTAGGAGAAACGACCGTTTTAAGTAACGGCGTTTCGCGACCGAACCATTACCCCTCGCCTTACTTTGAAACCTTGGTTAAGGACCTTAAATGACTAATTGAGGTAAGAAACAATTATGTAAAGTGGATTAGGCAGTTGGTAAGGTACTCGCGAAAGAATCGCCTTAAAACCCTTAATGGTTAATTTATTAAAAATGGTGGAGCCGAGGGTACTCGAGCGACTTAAGTAAATCGTTAAGCGCGAAAGCGAACGTTAGGACTCTAAATGGTTAAAGTATAGTTTCTTAAGCGGCTGGGGTTTAATTCCGACTTATGTTGTTATTCATAGGTTATCGGACCCACTCTAAGCTTAAGTCTATCCGGGAGCACTCAGGCAAGTTTTCTACCCGTTATACTGTTGTTGTGATGTAAATATATGTATATGCATTATCTTGTGATAAGTGCATGATTGTTATTAGCAAATTTTGTGATATATTGGAGCATGCTGATATGGTATATATGCATGTCTGTTTCGTAATCTTGATATATATCTGTTGATTCAATTGCTTATAAGTTGCATAATACCTATGCTAGAGATAAGCAGTAGTTGCGTATACCCTTAGTATAGGGGACCCAAAGGTGAACATTTTCTAAAACCGGGAGTCGATGTTCCCGAGTATATTATATATATATATATATATATATATATATATATATTGATATATATATTGATATAGTTTTCAAAACTATTAATCGAATAAGGTTTATTCGATAACTTTATTTTAAATAATGAATATTATTTGAATATTCATTTGAGGACTTATGACTCCGTTTATTCTATTTAATGAATATTATTTGAATATTCATTTGAGGACTTATGACTCCGTTTATTCTATTTAATGAATATTATTTTGAATATTCATTCGAGGACTTATGACTCCGTTTATTCTATTTAATGAATATTATTTTGAATATTCATTCGAGGAATTATGACTCGGTTTATTTTATTTAATGAATATTATTTTGAATATTCATTCGAGGACTTATGACTCGGTTGATTTTATTTAATGAATATTATCTTGAATATTCATTCGAGGACTTATGACTCCGCTTAATTATTAAATAATATTCTTTATTTTATTAAAGAATAATGTTTCGATAATCAAACTTATTTTCGATTATTCAAATAAAGATCGTACTTGCGTATAAGTATATCTTTGGTGATTTATTATTCATTTCAAGTATGAGTTTTAAAACTTCTACTTCAATTATTTTTATAAAGATTATCCTTATGGGAATATTATTTAAATAATAATATTCATATATTTTCTAATATATCGGGACTGATTTACTTTATTAAATCAGCATTAATCCAAACACTCTTTAAAGTGTTTTCGAGTCTTCAAAATGATTTTTAAAAATTAGAGCGGATCCCAAAACTCATTTTTATATTTAAGATCTTCCTTTTAAAGGGGATTTAAATACTCGTTCATAACCTGAGGGATCCGGCTCAGTGGTGTATTTTACATTCACAACGAGGTTGCTGTTTTGAGAAAACATCTTGATTACTTGCCCATCGTTCGGGAAGTAAGTTCATCTATTTGAGTCGGCATAAGCAACATGGGCTCAGTGGGCGTCCATGAAAGTGTAAGTGGCTCAGTGGGAGTCCATCAAATACGTAAGTGGCTGAGTGGCAGTCCAGCATAAGGTCCTATTGCGGCCAGGGTGATGACCAGTGGGGAATTCGTCCATCTACTAGTAGAAAAGGTTACTTATTGGTATCTTTGCCTGATCAGCAAGATATCAGGTTTATGCCAAGGTTTTCTCCTTTCCAAATTCATTGGATATTGCAACTCTGTTTATAATTTTCATAACAGAGGTTTTCAAGGAGTGTATGAAATGTATATATATAGGTGTATATATATATCGGGACTTAATGAAGTCTCTCGTAACTTCATTATTTATAATGATATTTCAAGGATTGAATCTATTCAAGTCTTATCTTGTAGTCTCATCTGGGTGATGAACTTTTGAAACTGATTATAACTTGAACGGTGGTAGTTCAAGTAGTATTCAGATATAAGTATATTGGAGTATCTTGTAACTTCATCTTTTAAACTTATATCTAGTAAATGATTATCTTATGCATGACAAAGATTTTCACAAAAACGTTGAGACAAGGTTAGATATATGAGATCACCTTGCAACGATATTTTTATACAGTTATAAACTGGAACTCTATGTATATTATGCATGGAAGAGAACTTCCAAGATTTTGAAAAGTATATATGTATACATATACTGAATATTTTGCGACTTCATCGCATAAAATATCAAACTTGGTTCATTTCTTTTGACCAAGACTTTCATGAGTACTATGAGAAGGCTCATATATTGTTAATCATTATACATATTATTTTGATGGGCTTGATGCTCACCCTTGCTTTCTTCTTTCATCGCACAACAACAGATAGAATAGATGAACAGGACCAAGTTCCCAATTCGCAAGCGGATAGGAAACGTTCCGCAGTTTCCTATAGGCGTTGATGTCGCTGTAGCTGAGGTAGGAACTACCAATAGGCTAGGCTTCAACTTTTGATGTACCAAATTTATGTATATATATGAATTGTAATAATGGCAAAGAAATGTAAATTTATTCAGAAACCCTTTTAAGGTGTATTGGCAGATAATTGTGGAATAAAATGACTTGTGATTATTTTTGGATATTCATCTCTGAGACTATAACTTGTGGTGTGTGTGTTTATTGTGGGGTCACAGTACAGAGTAGTTGATTGTTTATTAAGATTGGGTGTTATTAAGGGAAATGGAACTCGTGACAACCCGGATCCCCGACCCCGGATTTGGGGGTGTTACACTATCTAATACTCTTGCCCACCTGAGACAAAGCTGCCAGGGATTCTCCCCATGACTGCAAGCGACTAAGTCCCACACCGGCATACTGGTTATCTATTGTGTTGTGTCATTTAAAAAAAGCAAGAGTGAGCTATATTTCCCAGCATAATAATCTACAGTATGAAAAAACTGTATGATTAACTCAAGTAAAACATCATATATGATAAATATGTTTTATTCAAAAATAGTTTTCCTTGGTGATACACACCTTCTTTTGAAAACAATTCTTTAATGGATTATTATCGTGCAAATACCTTAATGATAAACCCAGCACCTAGGTTTGGGTTACGGTATTGCATCATAATTCCAATTGGAAGAATAGGAATTCACTGGAGCCACCACATACGATGATCAGTCGTACTACGGAAATAGTAACCTTTTCTACTAGTAGAAGGACGACACCTTCGTATCTCGGTTATCACCCTTGCCGTATTCGGGCTTTATATGCTTCCCCATTCAGCCCGGGTATATTTTGCATACTTCGTATATCCTTCAGTACACATGGTACCTTCTCATACGGAAAATAAATATGGCAGTCTCCCCAGTCCACGAAGTACTGGATCTCTACCCCCTTGTCCTCTTAAGAATCCTATCAAATACTTGGAATCATCGAACTATATCGAAGTTCCCCAAGCGTTTTGCTTGTTGATAGGCACATCTTTACCTCATATATATATATATACTTCTGAAAGTTTTCGGAGGAAGTACTAAGGATGTGCGTTGACCGTTGTCTAAAGATAAGTAAATAAGGGGGAGTTTCTTTCGAAACTATATTCAAAATATTTAAAATAAGTCGAGATAATATTCTCCGACGATTTAAAATTATTCGAATGATTTTCCGAAAATCGAGAAGTATTTTAGATCAGGTTTTATGATTTTTAAATCATTAAATAAATAATTAATAATTAAACATTAATCGTTAAATAATTAAACCTTGAATAGTTATATTTTAAAATAGTATTGAAATAATATTTCTCAACTTATTTATGTTTAAATAATTTAAAGTAATCTTTAATAATTGGTCGAGTTTGAAATGAATAATCGTTGGAGAATACTTCTTCTATATTAAATTAATAACCGAAATAATATTCGTTGTTACAGTAAAATAGGGTTGATGGAATACGATCTTTGGGAATCGTTTTAATAAAAGTTCGAGGTATTTAATATTTCGCAAATGGACATCGAGCCCCTTGGAATAAAATAAGTACGGACTTTTAATGGTCCAAAACATCTCCGGGATGATTCCCGAGTTTATACTTTATAGAAACTGACCGACTCTCGGTCTTATAGCTTATATATCACGCTCTACTATAGCGTTTGTATTCTTAAATAAAACACCTCCGGAATACCTCCGAGTTTTCATAAAATTATACTGACTGATCCTCGGTCTGAAATATACTTCTCATATATACAACGCTTCTCTCTAGCGTTATCGATTAAAATTCGGTAATATTCATATACCAAAATCATTATCATATCGTATGATATTATATAACATAATTCGTAAAACATCGTAAAAATAGCATCATGTATATATCGACATTATTTGAAAAGAAACACAACACAACAGTTTCAAAAAGGTAGGGTTTGAAAACTTGTCTGAAGTCCAAGATACGTTTCCCGACTTCCTCTCGTTCCGGGTTTTCTAATAAACAAACATCATAATCTTAATCAGTATTCCTACTCTCATCACCAACTTATATTTCTAATAAGTTAAATACTTCATAATTTTCATTATTCGACCGACTTGAAACAAGTATCACTTCTTGGTCGAAACGGACGGTCAAAATGGTCTTCTAGATTTGACTTTACCGAATATTACTATTACGCGACTCACACTCTATCATTTTTAATAATTCGTAAAAAAAATATTTTAATACGAAACCACCTCGAGGAGCTTCTTGAGTACTTTTAATATTTATCCTAAAAGTTTTATTTTGATAAAATGAATTTAATTAGGTGAAAAGCATTTCAAAAGTTCGGTCAACTATGGAGTTTTAATCTTCAAACCGCTTTCACTAAAATATTGATATCTCTCAAACCGTAAACTCAATTGATGCACCGTTTTCGTGTGCGTGATCTTGAAAAAATTTAGAACACATAATTTGAAAATGGTTTTCTGGTAGGAGGGATGAAAATCCCGAAGTGGCAGTTTCCTAACAGGGGGTTGTTTTTGACATTCGTACTCCACGTGACCTCGGCTCCGATATTTTTATAAAATTAAAAAATTAACATTTTTACTTGAAATTTTTATGGAAGATAATAAACTCTATTTCTTACTCTCTTTAAAAAATTTAATAATTTTTAAATATTTTTAAGCCGATCATTTATATTTATAAAGTTCGTAATTTGTAGCAGTTTTGTCGTGTAAATCCTTTTTACTAAAATGATCATAACTTTTGATCCGTAAATTGGAATCAAGCGATTCAAGTGCCTAAACGATCCTCATAACATTTTATATCATATTCAAGTGTCAATTTTCAGGAAACTACAGTTATACATTCAGGAACTTCTGCAGAAATTTAAGTTGAGTTTTGTTCATTTTAACGAGATTACGATTACGATCCGAGTTTCGTTTACGTCTTAAATCATTAAACCACCATCAACAACCATCAAATAATCATCTCAACACTAAATCCTCTCAAAAAAATCATGTTCTTGAGGCAACAATCATCAACCTTAAAACTAATTAACTAAACATCAAGATAATATGAAATTAATCATCAAAACCATACTTATATCCAAGATCCTTACTTTTCTTGAAACTTAAAACTTAAATAAAGTTTGGATGAATGTTTATACCTTACTTGAAGCTTGTTAATACTTAATAAAGTCCTAAGATCCTTGATGATTCCTTGATCTAGCTTTAGGAGCCTTAAACATTCATGAAAAATCAAGAAAACAAGTTAGTAATTTTCGGAGTTACTATTCACCCTCAACTTCAAATATTTTTATAAAATTGATAAATTCATGGATGGGCATGAAATTTGGTGTGTGACTTACCCATGATATGAGAGAGGTTTGGTAAAAATTTGGTATAGAACATGAGATATGAGTTTTTCTCTCCATGGTGTTCTTGAAAATCAGCATGGTGTTTTGTGAGAGAGAGAGAGAGAGAGAGTTTGTTGCTTCTTGAATGCTTCTCTTGGAAGATTGCTTGTATTTGATTGTTTATTCTTTATTATATGTCCTAGGATAGATTTATATTGGCAAATCTTTGGACAATTCTAGCTAGCATTCCTAGGTTACAAGCTAACCTAGTTGGCCTTCTAGGTTTTAGCTCAATATTCTTAGCCTTGGATGATCATTCCTACATCTCTAGCTTACTATTTAAAAAAGTAACCAAGGTTACTTTTTTACCATGGTTAGTTAGTGCAATACGTTTATTTAATCGTTTACGCGTTTGTCCAATCGTTTAAACGTTTTCGTAATAATTTCTCGTAAACGGTTTGCAGCGTAAATCCTTTCGTATTTATTCTTTATATTTTGAAGTATCGTTCTTGGATATAAATCCGTAGGGTTTTAAATTAGTAATTATGTTGTGATTTCCGTAATCCTTGATGGTTCTTTGATACGGTCATTTTTCAAAGTTCGTTTTCTTCGAAAACTAATAGTGTTTACATACACTCATTTGGTACGTATAATCACAATATCAACTCGGAATCTTAAATTAAAAACTCGTATATGATGTGGTCGCAAAATTTTTTATTAAACCGCAAGGTTACTATTCATAAGGTCTTTTACCGATGTCAAAAATTTGGGTTTTTACATAAATAGTCTCTTGTTTGAGGTTACTACTCCTCTCAACCATCTCTTATTTCTTTGACAAATGTGTAACTGTGCTTTTCTGTGAGATTGTGTGCAAATATTGTGAAAGAAAATAAATTTTTGAGAGGCGGTCTCCTGTACTGGAAAAATGAGAGGTAGCTTTGAGAAAAGAATTATATAAGTGTTTCTTTACTTATAAACTTTCTTCTGTGAGAAAAATATTACTCTCAAAAGTAATATATTGTGTGAGAAGTGATGAGATCACTTGAAATGAACAGAGAGATTTAGGTATTACCTTATTTATGTTTCAGGATCTCATCAGGAACAAAAACCTATTGCTAAGGATCCTTCCAAAGGAAAAGCAATTCTACCTAGCTCTGCAAATTCTTCTGAGGGTCTGTCTAGTTCTGATTCTGATGATGATAGTGATAATGTTGATTCTGACACAGCTTAGTTTAAGACTGCTATTGATGCATCTAAGAAGTCCAATGTTGGTTCTTCTTCACATTTCAATGAAAATCCTTCTTATTACAATGCTAATGTTGAACACTTTCGAAAGACTGAATGGGATTTTACATGGAGAGATGCACATATTTCTATCTCCTCTGCTGTTGGTATGCAACATGTTCACAGGGTCTATGATGAAATTCAAAATCCTGATCCGAAATTGCAGCTTAAGGCCTCTACTATTTCTGTGAAAGGAATTCATTCTGAACTTGCTGATATGAAGAAATCTCATGCTAGTTTAAAGAACAATATTGATGCATTCATGATTAATCCACTTTCTTCAGCTGAACTCATAAGTGTGAAAAATGTTGTTAAAGCTGTGGTTCAATCTCAACAAAGCATGGATTCTCGATTTTCTTCCTTGGAAGATAAAGTATCTTCTATGGCTATTAAACTGGATGCTATGTTTTCTCTTTTTTCAAATACTGATGCCAAAAAGGGGGAGAAGATAGTTGTCATAAAATGTACACCTGACTCTATTCAGTTGAAGGATAAAGATACTGATGGTGATAAAAATCTGGTTGCCAATGTTCCAATTGTTCCTGCTGCTCAACAACCTCAACATTCTAAAAGATCTGTTTCTTCAGGACAAGGAAAGTCTACTGGTATTGTTCCTACTGCTCAACAACCTCAAAATTCTAAAAGATCTGTTTCTTCAGGACAAGGAAAGTCTACTGGTGATCATGAAGCCAGGCACAAGGCTACTGATGATGCTCCTGAGACTGGTGATGTTACAATCTCTAACTTAGCAGATGCTAAGGGGTTATTCTTTCCTTATAGACACAAGGAAACATGAGAAGAGATTGTTATGTACTACAAAGATAAAAAGTTTGAGCAAAATAATTCTAGGAGTGCTCTTGGAATGATAACTAAAGAATTTCCTGATTTAACAACTGAAGAAGCAGTTATGCAACAGAAGGAGTTAATGGCTCAAATTGAGGCTGAAGTCAAAACCTCTAAAGGAAGAGGAAAAAGAGGTGGAAGATCTACAAGGGTTAGAGCAAGAGGAGGAGGAAAGACTTCTGAACCAAGTCAAATGGGTAAAATTGATTCTGCATTCTTGAATGTCTTATCTAAAGAAGGTTGTGTTCTTGTACAAGGACATGAATTAACAAAAGAAGTTCAGAAGACTAAAGAGATGATTGTTCGAAGAAAGAAAAGATCAACCACTGACATTGCTCAAGTTGATATAACTAATGCAAATGTAACTCTTGAGGCAGACACAAATCCTGAGGATAAAACAAATCCTGATACTGAAAATCTAATAGCTGATTTTGACACTGATGAAAAGGTGGTCAAATCATTGGATCAGTTGGTTCTTACTACAGTAGTCGATTATCATAATTCAGAGGTTGATGAACAAGAAAGAATTGACAGAATGAAAGTTGATCAAGCATGTGATGATTATGTATAGAGAATTCTAAATTCATAGAGAAAGTAATGGCGTAAAGAAAAAGGGAAGATTTATGATCTACCTAAAAGTTATGCTCCTATCAGAAAACAGGATAAAATATGGAATATTGTTGGTTCATTCAGTTATCCTAAAGGATTCAAACATATTAAATATGTGTCTGCAGGACTAGGATATTCTGGTTCAGAACAGAAAGATGTTGACAAGTCCATAAAGAAACCTTCTTGGGTAGAACATAATGAAAGGCTGAAGCTTGTCAAAACTAGAACCATAGGATGTATTGGTCATTCTGGGATGGAAATTCTGAGATCTGATTTACTGGACACATATATTCTGAATGACAATCTTGGTGAAAGAGTTACTTCTTCACATCTTGAAAAAGTTGAAGCCGTGAAGATTGTATATATGAAGATAAATTTTGATGATGTCAGAGAGGAGATTCTATACTTTTTGAGAGATGGTAAAGTAAAGAGTTTTACCTTGCAGCAACTCTTGATGAAGACTGTGACAGAGTTGAAATACATTCACTATCTTCTTAGAGTTGAGAATAATGTCACCAGAAACTGGTCTTCTATGATACTTGAAAGTATTAAAAGAAGAGTCATAAACAAAGAAGATAAATACAATGGTGATTATGTTCCTATGTATAAAACTTATACTGGTCAAGAAATGAAGATGCATAAGAGAGCTGGAATTCTAAAAGTTTTTCTCAACAATCCTCAGTTATCTTTCAGTCCTGGTCATGAAGATGTCAGTTTGAGCTTTATACTGATTGGTGATCTGGAATTGAATAAAAGCTCGATTTTTAAACTGAGATCAGCCATTTATCAGCTTTGAGAAGATACTGAAGAGAAGAAAGAGTTGAAGAAAAAGCTTGTTAAAGTCCTACAAAACAAGGAGGAAGAAAGGTTGAATAACTTTCTGGAAACAACTGTCAGTTATCTTAGGATACTAAAGTAAGCTTAACTCCTTGTACATTTTGTAATTAGTTTTGGTATCATTGAAAATGGAATTTTTTCTTCATTACATGAAGCATAAATTGGGGGAGATTGTTACATGCTGATTCTCAATGATCAGGAGAAGCTCAGGATCTGACTGCGTCTAGATGTCATCAGTATTTGGTATGTCGTCAGGATTTGATACATCATCAGTATTTGCATGTCAGTAGCATCTGAAGGCGATCAGTTATGAAGATTGATTATGTTCCTTATTTTGAGGGATGGATATTTGTTACGTTTTGAGTGATAGGACTTTATGACTTCAGTTAAAGATATGTATTATTTTTTGTTAGTAAATGATAATGCATATCTTTGATTGATTTGTAACAGCTGTGTATTATATAAACACAGTTTATGTCATCACATAGTAATTAACTCGAGTATTGTACGACCTAGCAGCTCTCAAGAACATCAGTATTTCTTGAGAGAGTTTGTAACAGTTTTTATCAGACATATAAAGAAATGTTATATTTTATACTTGTTCAAAACATCTATATAATTGTATTCAACCCCCCTTAAACAATTATATTATTACTAGGCAACAAAAGCTACTAGAGATCTCAATAATATCGACAATCCAAATTGAAGACATGAAGATTTGAGATATCGACAAGTCATTTCTTCACGAGAGAACTCAGAGTATCGACAGGTCAACATTCATTAGAGAACTCTGAGTTATCGATAAGTTAAATTTCACTAGAGAGCTCAGAGATATAGACAAGACAAAATTCACGAGAGAACTCTAAGTTACCGAAAATTCAAATTTGACTAGAGAACTCTGAGTTATCGACAAGTCAATAAGTCACTAGAGAACTCAGAGATATCGATAAGCCAAAGTGAAGATATGAAGATGAGAGATCTCGATAAGCTAAATTCTCTTATAGAGAACTCAGAGACCTCTAAAAGTCAAATCAACTATGGAGTATTAGAGATCTCGATAAGTCAATATACTTATCGAGATGTCAAGATCTCTATATGCCTAACTGGAGATCTCGAGGTAAAATCTCAAAGTAGAAATTGCAGACCAGTTCAATATCCAAGATTAACAATCAACAAACAATCCAACCAGTTGGATTGAGAAGTCTACAGAAAGCAGCTTGAAGAGTGTGCAAGATCAAGGTTGAAGATTAACAGACAAAGGAAGATCAAGTTAACACAGTATGCAAAGATATGCTAAGCCAGAAATGGAAGATATACTTTTCCTAAAATGGAAATGATAAGTGACAGTTTACTAAAGTGAACAACATCTCTTATTACACACTATGTAAACCAGTAGTTAACTGTGATATAAAGTTAACACTGGTCTTTTGTTAGTTGTAACAGTTTAGATCAGAAAAATCTCGTATTCTCTCAAGAAAAAAGCTAAGCTCTTTATCAACAAAGAGCCTAGAAATTTTGTAGCAAAACATTTTTAATTTTAATATAAAATTAAGTGAGTTTTGAAAGATCTGTGTTATTTATTGTTGCATGTTTAATTTCAGTCTTAATACATCTTACCACAAAATTTGATTTACGTTGTTCACAACCATAAATATTTCAAAAAAGCAGAAAAATATAAAAACATATTCACCCCCACCCCTCTATGTGTAATTCATTACCTAACAACTTGTCATTTCCTTAACGATATTATAAGCAACGTTCTTTGCCAAAGTTAACCTAACGACACCTAGAGCCTGCCTGTCCAATAGCTTCCAGTCTTCATCCTTTGTTGAAGTTGGTTTCTTCTCTTCCAACGGTTCGTGTAGTTTTTCTAATACAAATAATCTTCAAATTGCATCTTCCAAAATCATAATCTTTGCCATAAACTTTATCGATCTTTACCTTTCCGTCTTCTACCATCGCTCTCACTCGCCTGAAAACCTAGGCTTTGATATCACTTGTTGGGCTTGCTAAGCAGACCTAACTCTATATTAGTATGATATTGTCTGCTTTAGGCCGAGCCCGCACATGTTTATTTTCGGGACACTTTCAAAAGGCCTCATCTTAATGGATTTAACTGGTTGCTTATGTTCTAACAATCTTCCTCTCTCATAAACGATGTGGGATAACTCATACCAATCCCTCTTCACACATCGGGCTCGACACCTATCATGTTTGTCTCCCTTCACATATCGGGCTTGACATCTGTCGAATATGTCTCCCTTCACACATCGGGATCGACACATGTCGTATCTGCCTCCTGATTATGTGATATGGATATGGCTCCCTCTTAACACATACTGGAATCATTCTGGTTTTCTGACTCCCCCTAGACCTATACTGGAAGGTCCACCTGCCTCGCCTTTAAGGCCATCCCGGGGTAATCCACCTGCCTTTTCCTATGTCCATATGAGAAGCCCATCTGAGATTTTTCTGGATCATTATAACCTAAAGCTCTAATACCAGTTTTCGAGTATACAATAATGAAAGCAAAACTCAAAGTGAATAAACAAGAACAAGAAAATAAATGACAATCACACAAGACAAAGATTTACGTGGTTCGGAAATTCCTACTACACAAGCCGCACTAATTTTGTATTGATCTCTCACAATTTGTTGTGTTATAATTTTACAATTACATGAGTATTTATAAGAGAAGAAACTGGACCTAATCAAATTATAGTTCAAATCTGAAAAGCAGAGTAATCTATAAACTAATATGAATCTGAATAGTCTATTTTTATGGGTTTAATTAATAGACTCCACAAACCCAATATATTTTTGGGTCGAAGAGTGAATCACAAGTGCCCATCTTTGAGGTTTAAATTTACCTTTCGTGTTCATAATAAATTGTGAGAATATTAAGGGTGGCAGGGAGTCGAACATGAGTTATGTTACTACCTGAGCTCTGATACCATCTTAAGGAATCAGTCACTCTAAAACCTTAAGGTGTTCAGGAAAGGTACAACCAAATCTATATTCTACCAATACTCGAGAATTTTTTAACAGGTAATAAGATGAATGATTAAAGGTATATGTTTTGTTTTGTTTTATTTTAAGAGTTTGAACTTTTTTAAAATTTTGGACCTAGGAATAATTTTTACTTTCAAATATTTAGCATTCAATTGGTTTTGATTTAATACTAGGTTAACAAAAAATGTATAATTCCATTTTAGTAAAACTTACTATAAATCGTGCTTTGACATATGCACTTAAATTCATAATCCCCAAATAATCTAATTATATACCTATTATACGGTTCTAAAATCAATCAATTATTTAAGTAAAGTTGTGACCCGGTCATGTTATGACAAAAGAAATGCTTGATTTTCAAAAAACTTTTCAGAATACTTAGTTATTGACATATCATTATAATGTTTTTTTATTAATAATATGGATTTCTCGAGTGTACATATCAGTCTCATCAATAAAATCACGTAATGTATATTTTTGAAGAGTAGTGCTAAGTACCGAATTAGTTCTTAAAATATTTTTCGAATGATATGTCGTAACATTTGGTGACATATTTTTTTAATCTATGTATGCATTCAGAGCATAAAGAACAGTTTTGGAAATTAATTCGAATACATATCATTTTCCATTTTTGAAATCATTATTTGATTAGGGACTAAGTCTATTACGATAGTACCATCTCATTTCTTTTTTAGATCTTGTTCTTCCTTTCAAGTGATAAATTAGTAATTGCATGCATTATTAGATGCTTTCAAATTTTCCGTTAAGACAAGAAAATTCTAGAGAAGAAAAAATTAGAAAATTTTAATTTTAAAAAATAAAACTTATGTAGAGGAAGATATTTAAAAATGTATGCAAGAGTTTACAACTGAATTATATCATCTTTGAAGATTATTTTTTGGATTGAATTTTATGAATATCTTTATTCTATCTTTTTTCTTTCATTTCACAAATAACTCACAACTCATAAAAGAATTATTTCTAATATTTTTTTCAAATTATAACTTGGACACTATCAAGAAACTTCGAGAATGCGATTGGCCACATTCTTTGATATTTCATTTACTAAAAAAATTCCGAGTTGGTAAATTTGCAAAGGACTACCTTCTCGAAAAATGAACAAGCATTACACGTATAATGTACCATAAAAAAATGCAAGTGTTACATGCATGGTCAATGGCATAAACTATATTTTGGAGTACATGCATGATTACTGGCATAAATCATTTATGATAAATGCATTAAAATCAGAGTCATCAGGGTAATTTAGAGAAATTGCCCAAAATAGCACAATTTTTTGAATAAATGTCAAAATTAGCATGCCCCTCAAACATGACCTTGCATGGCGCTTATCTAAGACCATTATTATCGGTGTTACCTTTACCTATGCAATTTACATTATTGCAGGGAATTTTTGAAAATCAAAAGCCCACTTCAAAACACATCATAGCCCAATTAATATCAGCCCAGTAACCTTACATATTACTAGTATTTCACCTATCCTCCATCTCTGATATATACACATGTGTATGCATGTATATACATGCAGAACATAACTAATATATGCGTTTTGAGGTTAAATGCAACACCTTAAATCATTTCAGATGGAAACACAAGAAATTCCTACGTTTCAGGACAAAGGCAATGCTGATAAAGGTTGTGTTTCCAGTTTCCGCAGGAAATCTTTCTTGAAAATGCTGGTTTTATTCACGTTGCACCCTTAACACACTCTATATATGCAATACTTTTGTGCCATTGAGGGGCCATCTTTTATTTAGTGCTATTTTGGAAACTTTAACCTCTAATTGTGCTATTTCGGCCCACACCCGGTAATTTACTGAGGTACAGTGTGCCGAACCAAGCTTATTGGGCCGATAAAAGCTCTCCACTCAACTACACAAATTGACAATAGATAGTAGACAATACTTTATGAACTTTTTACAGTACAATTTTAATTTTCTTCAACAAGAACATTTGGAAAATACCCTCTCCGTCCCTAAACATATGTCATTGTGATTTTGACCAGTTAATTTGACCAATTTTTAACTGATATTTACATATACCATTTAATTGAAAAAATAATAGAAATAATCCACCCCTCGGGGGTCTTCTCGTTCCAATTCTCTTCTTGGGGCTTCCTCTGACGCTGCCCAATAACACAGCGAATCGCCTCGAGCTGATATTCAACAGTAAGCCCACGAACAATCGTATACCCATTCTTGTCGGCCTTGACGTTCGCATAAAACTCGCGAACCACACTCATCGGGACCATCTCAGGAGACTCACAAAAAGTAATCCACCCTATCTCTGCAATCATCGGCAATAACTCACCATCCCTTCCCGATGGCAAAAACCCCCCTCTTCTTCAGAATTGGCTTCGTTAGGAGCCAAGCATACTCCTCCTCAGCAGCCCTGTCCACCAATCGGGGTCTCGCAGCAGTACGCCTCGAAGAATCAGTAGTAGGAATGGTGCTGCTGCTATCAACAGTTCGAGATCTCTTAGGGGCCATTGAAACTGAGAATAAGTGTTTGAGATTTTTGTTTTGTATGTAGGAGAGAGTTTTTAAGTTGAAAGTATATGGGAGTGTATATGGAGAGGTTGTGTGTATATATAGGGTAGGATTTAGGTTTAGAATTAGAGTAGGAGTGGGGTTTGTGGCTTATTTGTAGGAGGAAATTCGTGGGTTAATGGGGTTATGGCTGTGGTATTTTATTTTTGTGTTTTTTCTATTTTTTTATGAGGCTGGAAAAAATTTCAGGCAGTCGGGCTCCAAGCGGCCGCCCCAGCTTTCCAAGCGGGCGCCTCAGCTCCCAAGCGGCCGCCCTGGATCCCAGGCGGGCGCCAGGGAGGTTTCTGGAAAAAAAAATTATGCCTTTGTTTTTTCTGATTTTTTTGGGTTTTTGGATAGAGTATTAACTTCTAAAGGTTCTTATAGTCTCAAATCTTGGGTTGCCTCCCAAGAAGCGCTTCTTTTACGTCATTGGCTTGACGTAGAGTAGTTCGATCAAGTTGACAATAAAACGGCACTAATCACTTCCCAGTTTGTCGTGTCCCCATAATAATGCTTTCATCTCTGACCATTAACCTTGAATGCTTGGCCTGGATCGTTCTCAAAAATCTCCACCGCTCCATGTGAAAACACAGTTTTAACGATAAATGGTCCAGACCACCTTAATTTCAACTTTTCAGGAAAAAGTCGGAGACGAGAGTTGAATAAAAGAACTTGTTGCCCCGGCATGAATGACTTAGGAGATAGCTTCCTGCCGTGCCACCTTTTTACTTTTTCCTTGTATATTTTGTTGTTCTCGTACTCTTGAAGTCAAAATTCATCAAGTTCATTTAACTGAAGCATTCACTTCTTCCCAGCTGCATCTAGATCAAGGTTTAACTTCTTCAATGCCCAATAAGCCTTATGCTCAAGCTCCGCAGGTAAATGACATCCCTTACCATAGACAAGTTGAAACGGGGATATCCCCAGTGGAGTCTTGTATGCTATTCTATAAGCCCAAACAGCTTCATCGAGCTTTAAAGACCAATCTTTCCTTGACGTACAAATAACTTTCTCTAGAATGCGCTTGATCTCTCTATTAGACACTTCAGCTTGATCATTAGTTTGCGGATGATAGTCAGTAGCAATACGATGATTCACATTGTAGCATTACATCATAGAAGTGAACTTATGATTGCAGAAATGTGACCCTTCATCACTTATGATAACTCGTGGTGTTCCAAATCTTGTGAATATCTACTTATGGAGAAAACTCAACAATACCTTTGCATTATTTGTCGGTAGAGCCTTGACTTCTACCCATTTCGAGACATAATCGACTGCCAGCAAGATGTACTGATTATTACAGGATGAGATAAATGGTCCCATGAAATCGATTCCCCAAACATCAAAGACCTCAACTTCAAGCATCACATTTAAAGGCATCTCATCCTTTCTAGTAAGATTCCCAACTCTTTGGAAACGATCACACCTTAAAATGAACTGATGTGCATCCTTAAACAACGTAGGCCAGAAAAAACCTGCTTGAAGAATACGAGCTGATGTGTATTCACCACCATAATGTCCACCATAAACTATGGAATGGCAGTCTCGTAATATCCCCTCCGTCTCACAGAATGGGATACATCTCCTGATGATCTGGTCAGCTCCTTTTCTAAATAAATATGGTTCATCCCACATGTACCACTTCACCTTATGCAGAAACTTCTTCTTTTGAGCTGCATTTATATTAGGAGGCATTATATTGCTAACAAGATAGTTCACAATGTCTGCGAACCATGGTTCTTCCTCCTGAACTGCAAATAACTGCTCATCCGGAAAAGATTCGTTGATCAATGTCTTATCATGTGAAGTAGGATCGGGATTCTCCAGTCTAGAGAGATGGTCAGCTACTTGATTCTCGGTGCCTTTTCGATCCTTGATCTCTAACTCAAATTCCTGTAGCAAGAGCACCCAACAAATAAGTCTAGGCTTCGAATCCTTCTTTGAGACCAGATAGCGAATGGCAGCGTGATCAGTGAATACTATCACCTTTGTCCCAAGAAGATAAGATCAATATTTTTCGAAACCAAAGACTATAGCCAAGAGCTCCTTCTCATTAGTGGTGTAGTTCATTTGAGCTCCATTATGCATCTTACTAGCATAGTAGACCACGTGAAAGATACTATTCTTGCGCTGCCCAAGAACTGCTCCCACTGCATAATCACTCGCATCGCACATCATCTCAAAAGGTTCTGTCCAATCAGGTGCAGTTACTAAACTCTTCTTGAGAGTCTCGAATGCCGCCAAGCATTCATCATCAAATTTGAAAGGCACATCTTTCTCGAGCAAGTTGCACAACGGCTTAGATATCTAAGAGAAGTCCTTGATGAAACGCCGATAGAAACCCGCATAACCAAGAAAACTACGAATTCCTTTCACCGAAATAGGTGGCAGAAGATTTTCGATGACTCCCATCTTGGCTTTATCCACCTCAAGACCTTTATTAGAGACTTTATGCCCAAGAATGATGCCTTCTTGCACTATGAAGTGACATTTTTCCCAATTGAGCACCAAATTAGTTTTCACACACCTTTTGAGCACCGAACGAAGATTATTCAAACATTCATCAAATGAATGTCCAAAGATGGAGAAGTTATCCATGAAGACTTCGACATTATTTCCAATCATATCAGAGAATATAGCCATCATGCATCTCTGAAAAGTGGCAGGTGCACCACATAAGCCAAACGAAACTCTGCGAAAAGCAAACGTGCCAAATGGACAAGTGAAAGTAGTTTTTTCTTGATCTTCTGGTGCAATGCAAATCTGATTATAACCCGAATAGCCATCCAGAAGACAATAATACTCATGACCAGCCAACCTGTCAAGCATCTGATCAATAAATGGAAGAGGGAAGTGATCCTTCCTTGTGGCTTTGTTCAACTTTCGGTAGTCCATGCATACCCTCCATCTTGTGACTGTTCGAGTG
Organism: Apium graveolens; assembly: GCF_009905375.1. Taxonomy (NCBI): domain Eukaryota; kingdom Viridiplantae; phylum Streptophyta; class Magnoliopsida; order Apiales; family Apiaceae; genus Apium; species Apium graveolens. The sequence continues at coordinate 99,949,493 of NC_133652.1, forward strand.
GGGATGAGCTCATTTTTCTCATTTGCTACCACAGTAATACCTCCTTTCTTAGGTACACATTGCACTGGGCTCACCCAAGAACTGTCAAAAATAGGATATATGATTCCTGCGTCCAACCATTTTAGAATTTCTTTCTTCACCACTTCTTTCATGATAGGATTAAGTCTTTGTTGTTGCTCAACAGTCGGCTTGCTACCTTCCTCTAGCAGAATTATATGCATGCAATACGAAGGGCTGATCCCTTTTATATATGCTATAGTCCATCCGATGGCTGATTTGAATTCTCTCAAGATCCTCAAGAGCTTATCCTCATCACTACCTGAAAGGTCAGATACAATAATAACATGAAAAGTATATGCATCCCCTAAAAAAGCATTCCTCAAGTGTTCAGGCAATGGTTTAAGCTCCAAAGTAGGTGCTTCCTCAATAGATGGTTTGAGCTTTCCCTCAGCATTCTTGAGATCAGTAGTACCAAGAGATTCAAATGGCATGTCTAGGTTTTGCCTCCAAGGAGAAGCATTTAGATATTATAGTTGCTCATTGCCTTCCTCATCTTCACTGTCAAATTCCCCCACTAAGGCTTTTTCTAAGGCATTAGACCTTAGCACATGATCAAGTTCTTAAGTTACCGCAGAATCAATCAAATCCACCATGAAGCACTCCTCATCTTCTGTAGGGAATTTCATTGCATTAAATACATTGAATGTCACATCCTGATCTTGCACCCTCATAGTAAGTTCGCCTTTTTGAACATCTATCAAGGTACGGCCTATAGCTAAGAAAGGTCTTCCCAAGATTATGGGAATCTTCTTGTCTTCCTCGAAATCCAGAATGACAAAGTCTGCAGGAAAGATGAGCTTATCCACCTTTACTAACACATCCTCCACGATGCTTCGTGGGTATGTAATAGAACGATCAGCCAATTGTAGCGACATATAGGTGGGCTTTGGATCAGGAAAATTTAACTTTTTGAAGATAGAAAATGGCATCAGATTGATGCTTGCTCCCAAATCACAAAGGCACTTGTCGAATGACAACTTGCCAATGGTGCAAGGAATGGTGAAGCTACCTGGATCTTTAAGCTTTGGAGGTAATTTTTGTTGCAGCACAGCACTGCACTCTTCCATTAGAGCAACGGTATCAAAATCATCCAGTTTCACCTTCCTTGAAAGAATACCCTTCATGAATTTCGCATAACTAGGCATTTGCTCCAGAGCCTCAGCAAAGGGTATGTTGATGTGAAGTTTCTTGAACACCTCCAGAAACTTACCAAATTGCTTATCCAGCTTTTATTTTTGCAATCTCTTTGGAAAATGTGGTGGAGGATAGAGCTGTTTCTCCTCTATATTACCCTCAGGCAGAGTGTGTTCAACAGTAGTCTTCCTTGGTTCCGCCTCTTTTTCCTTTTGCTTCTCTTCTTCATCTACAATTTCAGCTACTCCATCTTTTGCCTTTTCAGCATCAGCAACTTTTCCAGACCTCAAGGTTATAGCCTCGACTTGCTCTTTTGCTTCCTTCCTGCCTGGCACTTTAGTATCGCGGGGAAGTGTGCCAGGTTGACGATTGAGCACGACATTGGCTATTTGACCGATTTGATTCTCCAAGGTTTTGATAGAAACAGCCTGACTTTTGCACAACAGCTTTAGCTCCTCAAAATCAGCACTGAAAGGTGAAGCAGAACCTCCTTGTTGAGGATATGATTGCCTTTGAGCATATTGCTGAGGTTGCGTGAATCCAGGTGGATTAAATTGTTTACTTACATCTTGCTAATATGGTTGCTGAACAGTATTCTGAGTATTGCTCCAGCTGAAATTGGGACAATTTATGTTATTAGGATGATAGGTAGTTGGCACAGGCTGCTGCGGTCGTTGATAATTGTTCACATACTGAACAGATTCATTAACAAGAGAACACTGATTCGTAGCATGAGAGCCTGCACAAAGCTCATAGACCATAGTTATCTGATTGACTCCATAGTTGGCTAAAGAATCGACCTTCATAGACAGCGCTTGGAGCTGCACTGCAATAGCTGTAGCTGCATCAACATACCTGCTACCTTCCCAAGCATCATCCTTTGAGTTGGGTTTTGATGCTCGTTTGTAGCCATAGTTTCAATAAGATTATAGGCTTCAGTATATCTTTTGTCCCATAAGGCGCCTCCAGCTGCTGCATCGAGCATGGGCTGAGATTGGGCCCCCAAACCATTATAGAACCCAGTGATCACCATCGAGTCAGGCATACCATGATGTGGACATTTTCTCAACATCTCCTTATAGCGCTCCTAAGCTTCGCATATAGATTCTATTGGTTGCTGCGCAAACTGAGTAAGAGCACTCCTCATAGCTGTAGTCTTGGCCATTGGATAAAACTTCACCAGAAACTTTTGCGCAAGATCTTCCCAAGTAGTGATGGACCCAGCTGGTTTAGAATATAACCAGTCCTTAGCTTTATCCCTCAGAGAGAATGGGCTAAGCCTCAGCTTGATAGCCTCATCAGTAACACCATTATATTTGAAAGTACTACAGATCTCTACAAAATTCCTGATATGCATATTGGGATCTTCAGTCGCAGCACCTCCGAAAGAAATAGAATTCTGCACCATCTGAATAGTGCCCGGCTTGATTTCAAAAGTATTAGCCTGAATAGTCGGATGAAGGATGCTTGACTGAATGTCATCAATTTTAGGACGAGAAAAGTCCATAAGAGCTTGATCTGCTGGAACTATACGATCACCCATGATTCCCGGTTCTTTCTGCTCACTCTCTTTATCCGAATCTTCAAAATCTATTTTCTCCGGAATATCAAGAACTGAGTCTGTCTCCTCAGCCGTATCTAGAGTCCTCTTGCGAGTGCGAGAATGTGTTTGCATAAACGCTCGCTAGAGTACCTGAAACACAACCGGAAACAATAAGTAACAAGTCTTAATCAATGAGTCTTAATGACCACTCATGGCAAGTACATAAACTAAACAAATTAACACCGAGTCCCCGGCAGCGGCGCCAAAAACTTTTTAGGCACAAAGCATGCACTAATAATTCACGCAAGTATACGTGTTCGCAAGTAATATAGAATGATTTCTAGTTCGTTCCCACAGAGACTCAGACTAATTATATTTAATTAACTCTTACTCACCAATGTATGATTACTTCTCAATGTCAAGACAATAACACTTTAAGGTTGATTAACTAATTATTAACTATAATTAACTACGAGAATAAAACACTTAAATTATTACTTGAATTAACAATATTAAGCACACATGAGATTATAACTTCATTACTACTTCCTTCAATAGTTATTGTTATTACCCTTAGCATGTAACGGTGATGATATTAATCGAACAACACGAAACTGATAAAAGCCAACTTTCGTTGTACAAGTACCATTCTACCAAGCATCCACAATTAAGATAGAAGTTGAATAGGCATCAATAATGTTGAGACCCTATATGTCTACAGAATTTGACAACATAACGATTTAAGCGCAAGTTATTCATTATGATTACACAGGGCAAGTAAAACGGTTAGAGTTACCCACTAATCATGCATATAAATACATGAACCTATGCTAGCATGGTAAGTTCTAAATCTCAAGATTTATTGTCGCTTCACAAGAGATTAACAGGCCATCTTATATGTTCGCGACGCACATAAGACGAATAAGCACAACCTATGCTAGATATCATACAATCATCACATACCAAGGTATTAAACAATTAACTAAAGAAATCCATAGTAAATCCACTACGACCCCATGATCATGATTAGCCCATGATAGAACTCATCGTTACCATAGGTTCATATGAAATCATGATAATAACACGACAATATAAACTAATAAAATACTTATTAAAACCAGAGTACGTCACAAGAGTATTAAGGTTCAAAGTAAAGAAAACTAGCATCCACTGTTACAATGAATAAAAGAATCACAAGAAATCGTATTCTTCATCTTCTTCATTGCGGTGTGCTAAAACGGTTTTCTTAATCTTCTCTCCTTGCTCCTTGCTTGTTGCTTGATACTTGTTAAACGTCTTTGAAGATTAATTATATAGAAGTCTACAAGAATCAGCAGTCTCAGAATCCCAATAGAACATGAATTAAAAAAATCAGAATTTAATTTATCGACCCCAGGCGGCCGCCCCAGCTTCTAAGCGGCTGCCCCAGATCCCAGGCGGGCGCCTCAGCACTTTCTGGAAAATTCTTCTTTCTGGTCCTGTTTTTGCTGATTTCTTCGCACAACTTCACGCAACTGATTCCAAGTACTTCCCTAGGCTTATTATCATGAATTCTTCCTACATACGCAAGTTATACCCTGAAATGCAAAAATACTAGAAAAATGCATCAAATACACAAAATACTTGATTTCAAGACATCAATTCAAGTCATTATAAGACGTTCTAAGTGGTATACAATGCCACTTATCACATCCATTTTCCAAATCTCATAATCGAGATGAGTTGCTATAGATAAAAAAAAATACGGATTGACTTAAGAATGACCACTAGCGAAAAGATTTCCTCATAATCGATACCTTATTTCTAAGTATACCCTTTCACTACAAGTCTTGCTTTCCAGGATTTCACCTTTTTATCTGATCCCCTCTTTTTCTTGTAGATCCACTTACACCCAATGGGTTTTACACCTTTGGGTGGTTCCACGAGCTCCCAGACCTGATTAGAATATATAGATTCCATCTCAAATTCCATTTCCTTTTTCCAAAGATCTGCATCTTTGCCTTGCAGTGTATCTTCGTATGTCCAGGGATCATCATCCTGTTCACCAGAGATCAAGTCCGAAGACTCTCCCAAAAACATGAATCTATCAGGATGACGAACAACCCTCCCACTACGACGAGGCACTCGTGCGGTATTAGTGACATGTTGTGCATTTTGTTGTGGATGTTCTACTTGTACTATCAGTTTCTGGGTATTATCTGTCCCTCCCACTAGTTCCTCTAAAACGACACTACTCATGGGTTTGTGATTTATTATATAGTCTTGCTCTAAGAATCTAGCATTGGTGCTTACAATGACATCCCAATTCTTTGGACTATAAAATAAATAACATTTCATTCCCATGGGGTATCCTATAAACAACCTTACTTTTGTACGAGATTCTAACTTAGTCGCGTTCATGTTCAGCACATGTGCTGGACAACCCCATATCCGAATGTGTTTTAGACTCGGTTTGTCCCCGGTCCACAATTTTAAGGGGGTTTTAGGAACTGATTTAGAAGGTACTAGGTTCAGAAGATAAGCTGCTATTTCTAAGGCATGTCCCCAAAATGACTTGGGTAAATTTGAATAACTCATCTTCGATCTAACACTCTCTTAAAGAGTCTGGTTCCTTCTTTTTGCTACACCATTCTATCGGGGTGTGCCTGGTGCAGTCAACTTGGATTCTATCCCATTCTCTGATAAATATTCCCTAAATTCTCCAAGTAAGTATTCGTCACCACGATCTGATCGTAGTGACTTGATACTTTTACCAAGTCATTTCTCTGTTAGATTTGTACTCTTTGAATTTCTCAAAGCACTCAGACTTACGGCGCAACAAATAAACGTACCCATATCTTGAATAATCATCAATAAATGTGATGAAATACTTATAACCACCTCTTGCTTGGATATTCATGGGTCCACATAAATCAGTGTGAACCAATTCTAACACTTCTTTGGCTCTATTCCCCTTTGCCTTGAAATGCCTATTAGTCATTTTACCTTCCAAGCAGGATTCACAAACTGGAAATGGCTCCACTTCCAATGAGCTTAAAGGCCCGTCTACTACCAGTCTTTGAATCTTTCTTATGTTGATATGACCTAACCTCAAGTGCCAAAGATATGTTTGGTTCATACTAGAAGGTTCCTTTTTTTAATTGATGTAGAAGACGTGTTGTTTAATTCCCTATATTGTAGTTGCAATGCAGGTTGACTAGGATTAATTATATACAAATTGTCTTGCAATGTACCAGAACATATAATTCGTTTATTCATCATAATAGAAACATTACGATCCAAACAAACATTATTATCATCCATAGCAAGCTTAGAAACTGAAATTAGATTTCTTCTAAACGAAGGTACATAAAAACAATTTTTCAAAACCAAAATCCTATCAGAACCAAAAGATAAATGAATAACTCTTACTGCAACTACTGCTACTTTTATAGCATCTCCCATGAACACGTATATCTCACCATCTCTAAGCATTCTGGATATTTGAAATCCCTGCATAGAATTACAAACATGATCAGTGGCTCCTGTATCTACACACCAAGTGCTCTTAGATACAGCCGCTATATAAGTTTCTGTCACTAGAGAAAAAGACATACCAGTATTGTTTATCTTCTTAGGAAGAGGACAATCCTTTTTCCAGTGACCTGACTGCTTGCACCTGAAGCACTTTCCCTTAGGCTTTTTCACACCACCTTGAACTCCCACTGCATTCGCAACTTTCTATATCTGGGCCTTTTTCTTCTTCTTCTTACCTTTCGGTTTAGAGGAAGAACCTTTCTCAGCCACATTCACTTGAACACTCTGCCGAAATAATCCTTCAGTTGCCTGAAGTTCTGTCAGTAGTTCCACGAGACTATACAACCTCTTGTTCATGTTGTAATTCAAGTGAAACTGCTCAAAACTCTTGGGCAAGCTCATAAGGACAATGTCAATCTGGGTTTCCCCGTCAAGTTCAGCACCAAGGATCTCTATCTCATTCATATGAGACATCATCTTGAGAATATGATCCCTTACAGGAGTTCCTTCAGTCATCTGAGTTTTCATTAAAGACTTCATGGCTACTTGCCTAGCATCCCTATTCTGATCTCCAAAAAGTTCCTTGAGATTAAAGAGCATATCCGAAGCTATGGCCATAGACTGATGTTGATGTTGCAAAACACCCGACATTGCTGCCAGAATATAACATCGATACATCTCATCAGCCTTAATCCACCGTTTATAATACACTTTCTCATCTTCAGGAGCATCAACAACGGACTGATCTGTCTTTGGTTCATAAGTGCAAAACTTGTACTCCTCAGCAGTCAACACAATGTTCAAATTTCATTTCCATTCAATATAGTTAGGTCCGGTAAGTTTGTTATCCTTAAGTATGGTGAACAGTCGATTAAACCCCATTATATCCTGAGAATCATGCATAAAAACATCATATAACAAATAAAGGGTGCATTAAATATTAATTCCTATTGGTTCCTCTAATAATTATTAAAATTAATGCTAACATTTAAACACCATAAGTTTCTAGTACGTCACGATGGGTGACATGTATACCACCTAATTTTTAAATGTTATTTCGGTCCTATACTAAATAATACGCCACGTTGGGGTGGTCAATATTATTTTTCATAGCTAATTGTATACCATTATCAAATCTTAAATCATAATTAGATCAGATGCCATCAAATGGTATCTTATAATTATCCGAAATCTATGAAACTTAGTACGCCACGATGGGTGACATGTATATCTTCCAATATTCGTTATTAATTTAAGAAGTTTGTTCTAGTAATCTCCTTATCATTCTAGACATCATAAAATACATGTCACGATGGGAGACGTATACATAATTTATATTTGTCTCTATGTTAAATTACATACAAACAATAATGTAGACCATGGGATTTGATTTCATATCAATTCCCTCTCCCACTTAGTATTTACTTTGAGGATTTTAATCTAGATGCATCGTCCTATGTTATTTCTTCGAATTCCACATGTAATATGTAAACAACAAAGAACACATAACATAGCAGCATACTAACATGATTAAAGCATTTAAAACATTCATATATCCATGTCATTCTAGCATGTTGGGGTTAGTATCACATGGAATAATAACACAGACAAGAAACACATAGTAGCAATAATCAAGATCAGCAGAAACTAATAAAGCTCATTCACTATTATGGCCTCATATAAGCTGATCAACGGATGTCTTGATCAACGGATGTCTTGATCAACGGATGTCCTGATCAACGGATGTCTTGTTCAACGGATGTCCTGATCAAAGGATGTCCTCATCAACGGATGTCTTGATCAAAGGATGTCCTCATCAACGGATGTCCTGAAATTCATCCTTCGAAAATTTCTAAAAATCTTCGGGAGCCCGGTTGAACTCCCAAACAGCCTCAGATGGACTTGAAAACTAAGGCAATAGATAATTAGATATATTGTAGCATCTTTCTCTCATTCTTCCATTTCCGAAAAGGTATTGTAAGCCCAAATCGGACATCGTATGCAAAATATGCAGCCAAAACAGCGAAGCTCCCCGAAAACAGAATGCAACAGCGGAAAATCTCTGTTTCTTACAGTTTCGTTGATCGAACAATTACATAAAACTTAATACAGCTGAATAAGCATATTCTATTACACCAGATCATAACCTTGATCAATTATAAATTGAGACTACAAGATTACAAAACCAGAATAGAAAAGACTATCACGTTCAACCCTCGTGATTTACAACAAAACCACGATAAATCCTGTGGGATCTTAATCATGATAAAATAACCACGATTAAACCACGTGGGATCCAAACACGTAATTAAAGCATGGCCATAATAGTGAATAACAACCTGCATCATATAATCAATACAAGCATACCACTATATGAATGTACATATAATTATGACATGGACTTCATATCATAAAACGAAGAACCTGGAACCTGTCTCTGATACCAATTGTTGAGACAACGGGATCTCGGCCCTGCATTTTCGATATGAATATTCGATAGAGAGTTTGAACAGAACGTTAACCTTAATCGCCACGGAGCAAGCGATTCAAATCCACGTCTTCTACTGTATTCCTCGATTTTCCTTGGACGAAGTGTGGGCTTCGATCTCCCAAGGTTTACCTCTCCTAATAGCTCCGAAAATCCAAAACTTCAACGGGCTCCTTGAGAAAAACATTTGCCTCTCTCAAACCCTAGGATGTTATTTTCTGTGATCTCACACATACATGCACGCACCTCTCTTTGGCTTCAGAAGAATTAGAATATTTATAGGCTACGGTAGGGATCATGGATAATTAGTTCGGGCATCCTAATGACATTCTGGGTCAAACCCAATGTCATTAAATATTAATTCAATTCACTAAAGAATTAATATTTACACTACCTTTCCTAATTCCGTAAATTAAATATTTAATTCAACTCTCATATTATTTAATTATTAAATTCCCCATGTTTAAGATATCGCATGTCCATTAATTAAATTAATTTCAGACAATTAAATTAATCAACATCTTTTATCCTTGATCATCCACTCAACCTTAAAATTGTGCAAGAATAAATCTGCCTTCGGGACTAAATCACAATTATCTTTATGAGCTTTTAAGAGGACATCATCACCCGAAACTATTCTTCGGACATGGTTTCCTTTTATAGTCAATATCCCACTTTGTATATAATGTCATTGCCAAATACATAAATTCATAATTTAAAATAAATTACTTAATGTATGAATCAAGGCATGTGCATTAAGTACAAGTGTCAAACTGGACAGATAAATTGGGACGGAGGGAGTATTATTTTAACAACCGAGGGGAACACTTGGGGGTTAAAAATGACCATAATTGTCACTTCAAAATAGTACATCGTGTACCGTTTATACAAAACACCTAAAACGGAATTTCGTGTAACGTTTTGACATTTTGAATTTTTTTTTTTATGCGCAAAATGGTAGATAAAGTAATGTTTTGGTACAAAACGCTATATGATGTACCGTTTTGAGCCAAAACGCTACTTCAATCACCGTTTTGCACATTTTAAAAAAATTAAAAAAAAAAATTAAAGTACCAGAACGATACATTATGTACCGTTTTGCATTAAAAATACCAAATGTAAGACGAAGTACCGTTATAAAATGATATTTTGGGTCATTATTTTCAAAAGTAACATTTTGGATCATTTAACATTCAGAAATGACATTTTGGTCCATTGTTCGGGAAACAAGGGGTCTGGTAAATCAGTGAGGCCCGGCTACGTTCATGCTTTCACGGCCCCCCTAGAAACACAGATTCTGAAATTCACCAGCATGTGATGCTCATTTGCCAACTTGTAGAACCTGGCGTCCCAGCACCAGACTGAGGTCTTCACAAGAAAGAATTTGAATTTTAAAAGTGAGAAAGCCAAAACTCACAAATCCGTATTTAAATTAAAGGTGAGAAAGAGAAAGCCAAAATCCCAAATCCGTATTCAAATAAATATGCATCAACTAGCTGTCGTTTATTTTTTTTATAAATAAATTAAATCTCACATGTATTAATATGAGTCTTATCAATTAAATTTGTCATGTTATTCAAAATTTATTTTGAGACATCTCGCATTACTCTATTTCAGATTTTTCAGATATAAAACATGCCCTTGAAGAGATCTAAAAGCAAACATTCCATTGATTGCCCAAGGACATGGTAGAAACAACATGAAGATTGAAGACTAGGCTTCTCTTTGATTTTATTAATCGTCCATCTATTTTTTCGATTTTCACTAAAATTTAATTAGTGAAATTTTAGTCTTAAATAAGAACACTTTTTCGATGTACAATCAATGTATTCGATATGTTTATGGCCTTTGGGCACCTTTCAAAACTTTTCCAAGAGAAAGTTGTAAAATGTAATTTTTTTTTAAAGTATTATCTAGATCGAATTAATTAATATCCTAATTTTGGGAGAAAATCTGTCACAAATATGTGATGCTCGTCAAATCAGTCACACAGGCCAAATCATGGTATGAAGTGGAACCAGACAGATGCATACAGAGAGTTGCTGAAAGTTCTTCGAACTTTTCTTTGCCCAACAAAGAAAATTGGAAACCATATTACATACAATTATTATCAATATCTTCGTACTAAATCAGAAAATAAAAGTAACAAGAAACACACGACTATTGTTCTTGTAAAGACATATTCTTATACAAAAACAAAACATAATTGTGCTTCAGGGAGAATTCCCAAAGTTTCCTGATCCATCTTACAACGGACAGATCACTTTCATTCATTCATACAGCATATTAGTAAAATCCCAAGCCACAAGGAAAACATGTCCACGAAAGAGACAAGAAAAGAAATCCCTCCTATCACACAGGACCACGCTAACCCATGGCATACTTTTGAGTCCAGCTTCGGGCAGTTGTCTCGTACTTGTTCCTATCCGTCTTATACATGTGAGCTATTTCTGGTACGAGAGGGTCATCAGGATTTGGGTCCGTCAACAACGAACATATTGATAGCAAAACCTGTATAAAAGAAACAAACATGAAGCTTGTGCACAAAATGTTTACATAATTTTACCTGCCGTACTCTTAATCATACTTTTAAATTTCTGTTGAAAGATTAATACCGTTGGGATGATATCAATTTTAAATGTGAGTCCTAGAACATGAGATTTTAAATGCTTTAACGCAGCCCTTAACCACTCTCAATTAATCTCTTTAGAATAATTTACATGACATGGCTCAACATTACTTGCCTAACTTTAATAGTGATCTGTAATACCTAATAAAAACAATACTACAAATTAAATAAGATTACTATAGTGCCAAATCTGAAAGATTCAATAAATTCCGTTTGGATTTAGTAATGTTGAAATATTCAAAATAAATAATATAAATTTAAAATATATTATTTATATTTTGAGAAAATTACTATCGGTTAATATCCTTAATAATTCAGATTTATCAATATTTTTATTGATCAGATTTTGAGAGAAATTAACAGTTTAAGTAAATTGAAAAGAGATTTATTCAACCAAGATTATTTTTTGAATTCTTCAGAGATAAATTAAATACTCTCACATAAAAATCATCAAAATTTATATATATATATATATGTATTCGAGATAATTAAATAAATATATTTCAAAAACTATTTTCTCTGAAAATGAAAACTATTGTCTGATTTTAATATATTTAGGACCCAGCCCAATCATTCTTCTCAGACCCGGTCCATTTTATTTAAAATTGATATACTCGTTTATAAATCAAAATGTTCTCAAAATCATTTTTAATGAAGCCAATTCGGGTACAAAAATTAGTCCAACTCATTTTTATGCAAACACTACAATACAATCCTGGACGTCCGAATATTGTGAGATCTAATATCTGTCTTTCGTACTCAAAAATATATACTCAATTAGATTTTTACAGGGATTGTGTATGCGTCTTTCATTTCTCTCTCGTTTATTCTCAAAATATTATGAACGATTAAATCACAAAATCGATATGGTTTTGATCGATACACCATAGTCTTGCACATAATCCTGTTAATCTTATTTTTCATAATCCATTTATTGAGTTAATTCTATAAGGATCGATAGGAATTCTTTAAGAGTTCCATCGTTTAAGCCTCAAAAGCAGCTTTTCCATCATCGCAAAAATAGCTCAATAATGGATTAGTGAAAATGAGATTAATCAAATTATATGCAAGACTTTGGTGTATCGATCAAAAGCATTTCGATTTCGTGATTAAATCGTTCGTACTATTATTGTTCATAATATTTTGAGAATAAATGAGAAAGAAATGAGAGGCGCATACACAAACCATGAACTGTAAAAACCTAATTGAGTATATATTTTTAGTACGAACGACAGAGGTTAGATCTCACAAAACACGACCAGGATTGTAGTGTTCGCATTAAAATGAGTTGGGCTGACTAATCAAAATAGGCTTGGACCGATTTTTGTACACGGATTGGGTTCATTAAAAATAAATTTTGAGAACATATATAAATATATAAACAAGTATATCAATTTCAAATAAAATGGACTAAGCCCGAGAAGAATGATTGGGTTGGGCTCCTGAATATATTAAAAACTAGAAAATAGTTTTCATTTTCAGATAAAATAGCTTCGAAATATATTTATTTAATTATATTGAATATGAGAGAATATATATATATATAGACACGAAAATAGATATATAAATTTTGATGATTTGTATGTGAGAGAGTATTTAATTTATCTCAAGAAGAATTCAAAAAAATAACCTTGATTGAATAAATCTATTTTCAACGCACTTAAACTGTTTAATTTCTCTCAAAAGCTGATAAAAAATTTTATTGATAAATCTAAATTATTGAGGATATTAACCAATAGTAGAATTTTTTTTTGATTAAAATAAATAAATATTCTCCCAAAATATAAATAATATATTTTAGATATATTATTTATTTTGAATATTTCAACATTCCTAAATCCAAACAGAGTTTAGTAAATCTTTTAAATCTTTCGGAACTGGCATTATAGTAATCTTATCTAATTTGTAGTCTAGATAGGTTTGGTAATACTACTGCATTGACACTATAATAAGTATGAGGACTAAATTATTAAATCAACAATTATATTAATAGAATTTAATAATATTCTGAGGCAGGGAGTATCATTTTGTATTTTAAAATATAAAACTATTATTGACTAAGGTTTATACCTACTTTCCTATCAATATTTTCATTGTGAACAATCAAATTTAAATGTAAAACAATATTTAACTTGATTTTAGTAACACCTAAGGTTCATTAATGCAAAGTTGTTAGTGTAATAAAACAATAACCTTGGATATAGTAAGAGCTGGACTCCATTGTTCCTTCAAAATATCAAGACAAATGCTGCCATTGCTGTTGATATTTGGATGAAAAACCTTAGTTCTGAAAGCTACCTGCAAAATTCAATTGAATCGTATATAAGAAACAAAGAAACTGCAACACAAAAGAAAATATTTCTTGCTCAGAAGCACATAATTAGACACAAAAATGAAGCACAGTCGAATAGCGGAGTAAGAATAATTTACATATTAAACAGTATCCTGTCTAGTAATAAAAAAACATAGACAAGAACCCTACATCCAGTTGTTTTTAAGTGGATTGTAAGATCTAAAAGAGCATAGTCCGAATGCTGGCTCAAATATGGGCACCATGCACGATACCAAGACAACTACAGAAAACACAAGACTATAGCTGACAACTACCATAACTGTACGACAGCTTCAATATAAAATGAGAAAAATCATTACCCCATATTTAGGAGCTAGGAGTGTTACCAAATCTTTTATTAGGCACTGCGTAAGCTATTTTCAAATATATTATCTGAACTATGAATTGTGAAAGAAACTTATTCTACACAACTTACATAACGGAGTATATAACTAGAGTGAAGGATTGAATGTCCTTACCATTATTGCAATGTAATTACGATTGCATATTTATAGGTTACTCTATTTCAATCTAGAAGATAATACTGCACATGCACAACTGATTGGCAATTGCAGGCACATCCAAATAAACTAAAACCAAAACCTATCTGGAGACCAATGAAATGGTTACACAACCATTAAAAAGTGTTTATCCTCAAACCTTTGAAGGGTCTTCAGACTAAAATTCATATAATGGCACCAATTAATGCCCCAAATCAATCTATTCCGTGCCCTCGGTCCTATTCAGATGCAACCTTCCATGAGTAGCCTGTCACAATTGAACAAAATTCTCCAACTCAAACATCACTTAAGGTCCAATTTACATAATACTTGTGTCAAGAATCAGATATTCAGATCTAACTTGTTTCCTGCAAACCAGAACAGAAAGGTCATAGAATCTGTTAATCTCTCAACAATGGTCATGCAACGGCTGTGTAAAACCAGAGCAAACTGGTAGTTTAACACTTCAATGAAACAAAACCCATGCCAAGAAGAAGCCTGCAACACCTAGGACCATGTAGACGAAATTTATGCAGTAAAGGAAGCAGTTCTATAGAAATATGTAAGCTCTCATCTATTCAGGTGGTCGAAGAAGAATAGCAAGGCTAGCAGTTTCAGCCTCGATTCCAGCATCAATTTTTTGGAAAGCATTTCAAAAAATACAGCACAAAAGAGGGAGTATCGCCCCCATTGTAATGAATTGCAGAATTCGCAGATTTACAAGCCCTCTTTACCAAGTCCCAACAGATGTAAATCTTAATATTACGGATTCTTGCGACAGTCTTCAGTTCTATACCAGAATAAAACATGACTGATATATCTCATATAATGCAAAATGCAATATTAATTACCTTTGGTGGCTTGAAAGGATAATCTGGTGGAAAATGAATGGTAACTAGAAACACGCCACCCGCATACGGACTGTCTGGGGGTCCCATGATAGTTGCTTGCCAATGAAACATGTCTTCAGCAACAGGGCCTGAAAAAAAAAATGAAAAGGAAATAAATAAAAAGGAATAAAATGCAGCACGAAATCAGCAAGTTATAATAGTGTCAATGGCATCCATATGCCAACCACAGCTGGCTTTAGGTATCTAATATAAACCACTGACTTGTGAGCCTATGCCCTATAGTTAATCTACTAGCTTACAAAATACATTAATGAATCATCCAACAAAACCAAAAGAGAGCTCAAAGTTCAAACAGCCAATAATCTTTTCTTTAAATCAAACAACTCCATACTAAATCCACCCAAATTGTTCAATTTCCAGTAAACACCGTGACCCACGTACAAAAATCTTATCTACACTTATAATCTCATCCAAATACAACCAACTACTAATCCCCAAAAGTCTAGCCTAAATTCACATAATTTCAAGTTTCAACAGCAACCCATATAGTATTACTCAAGTTTCACACAAAATCTCCTAACGCAACACTCTCACAAGTCACAACTAACCAAATTTAACATTTCTTAACAACCCACAGAACATATCAATTCAAACCAAGAAAGAAACAAAAAGGCTGAATAAAAATCGAAACTTTATTGACACAAACAGGCATATAAAGAACATCGAGCAAAGTGGGATTATATAAATACCAGCACTGCAAGAAGTGGGAGGATCTTTCTGCAGATCCTTGAGCTCCTTCAAGATCCGCTTAGAGGCCATGCCCAATTCCTACAAAAATTAAAACCCCAGATCAACTAATTCACATCCACAAATACAGATATTAAGATAGATACATATTTTTGCGCTTGTAGATAGATAGATAGATATATTACCTCGAAGATCCTCGCCTTGTTAGAAGGAGAGGTAGAGAGGGAGAGAGAGAGAGAGAGAGAGATATGGAGAAAAATTTCTTGTAAACAAACCAAGAATAATTAAGAGACAAGTCTCGTCTTCTTTGCGTCCCCCCATTGGTCTTATCTACCTGCTGGGTCCCACTTCCTTTTATGGAAATGAATTAATCACACAAAATATGTGATACATTTATAATTATAAACTCTTTTTTTGTGTTTAGAGGCAGAGATTAACACAAATTTGTCAATTTAGTATTATGTAAAATTTAGCCGGTAAGTCCTACGATTTTTTTATATTTCATTTTTTATATTCAGATATTTCTTTATATAATTATTTATCATCTAGGAATTTCATATTATCAGTAATAATAATATTGATTTAATTAGTGATATGTATGATTTTAAAAATGATAATATAAATTTGTATAAATGCTACTATGCATTTTATAACATACAAGTACATGATTACATTTCACCTGTGGTCATGTTCTTGTTTTAAATCAATGAAGCTGCTAAAGCCGAAAAGGAACATCATACTTTTGTAGATTCTACAAGTTTTAGTGGTAACACTACTCAAGTGATAATAGTAGTTACAACGGATGGAAATAACAAACAAGGGCCAACGCACACAAACTACCTAACCATGCCTTGAAAATTACAATTGAGGAAAAATACATCTGGCTGAATTGTGTTCACTGAGTTTGTGAAAAGCAGCAACAGAGCATCAACCTAAAACCTGATCAAAGTAACATAAGTTTGTCACTCATATCGGACCATTGGTGGCAGCAAGCAATGGGGTTGGCGTACAAGTTTCAGATTTGGCTTCGGAAGATCCCTGGTACTCATTGTCAGGTGGCCTAATATTTTCAATCATTTCGACAACCTCCACCATCTTAGGCCTCTGATCTGGAAATCTTACTACACATGACATCGCTATCTGTAGTAGCTCCACCAATTCTTCCTCTATGTTCGGATACTTCATTAGCTCCAAGTCGAACACTTCTCCAGTCCATTCTTCTTTAACAACTGATGTGACCCACCGAACCAGAGATATCACGTCGTCGTCTCCAGCATGGTGAATAGGGGATTTAGCAGTGAGGAGCTCAAGCAAGAAAACACCAAAGCTATAAACATCAGAAGGTTGTGTGGCTTTTCGGGTATCTATTATTTCTGGAGCTCGGTAGCCAGCATTACGAGCTATAGGTAGAGCCAGGGGACTCGTTATGGTTGACAAACCAATATCTGAAACACAGCCATATTGTTGAGAGTTTAAAAGGATATTGGAGGATTTTATGTTTCCATGGACAAGTTTTCCACCGTTCTCTCTGTGGATTCGTGCAAGGCCTCTTGCTGCACCAACTGCAATCCTTAGTCGAGTTTTCCAACTCAAAGGGATCCTATCTTCTTCCCTTTTACCTGAAAAAAAGTGTTAGCTCTACGAATTTCATCAAGTTTTCTTGCTGAAAACCGTTAGCAGGAACATAGTGAATCTAAAATGGTTGACATTCAACAAAAGTGCATAACTTTCTAATATCAGTCTTCAAGAACTACAAGTTACAATCTTAGTAATCAGCTTAATACAAACCTTCTCAGTAAAAGAATTTGAAGGAAAGACTGTAGCTGGCTTTGAATCTATAAACCAAGTTTATGATTTATTTTTTCTTCCATTAACTTAAGACTATGCAAGGATATAATCAATAATCGAAGTCAAACAGTAGTAAGCTGTTGAGATTGAATTTAATTCCAAAACTTAAAACATGGTAGTCTATATAGTAAGTTAACAACAAATATAAGAAGCCAGGTTGATGATATAATATTCATGAAGGAATTTGAAGAACATACCATGCAACACTGTAGCTACACTCTCATGGCTGTAATAATCACATACCACAAGCTTCTCATCTTTGGAGTAGTAATATGCCCTCAGCTCAATCACATTTTCATGTTTGATACTTCCTACAAGCGCCATTTGTTGCTCGAATTCTCGTTTACTAACACTAACGTCCTTCAACCTTTTCACCACCACAGACCTCCCATCCTCTAATATGGCCTTATAAGCCATACCAAATGTTCCCTTTCCCAGTATCACAGCAGATGCCCTCAACAAATCCTCCAAATCAAATATATAGTTACATCCCTCAAAGAAAACCAACTTATTATTGGCATCCTCATTCTGTGAAATTTTCTTCGCGGGTGACATTCTCCCTTTCTCCAACTTGCTGACGAACACATCTACATCTTTTCTTTTCAAGCAGCACACGAGCAACATTAATATGAATCCAATAAGCCCAAGAACACAAGCAGCAATAACAATTCCAGTTACTGCTCTCTCACTTAGCTTTCCGGCACTTTTAGGCTTTGGGTTTGGTAGAATGGAGGGAGGAAATCCATGGAGCTTATGAATAGGACGCGAATATGACAAAGAAATATAATTACCAACAAACCATGATTTTGGAAATTTTTGAAAAGATTTTGGCATACTACCAGCAAGCCTGTTATGCGACAAGTTTAACAATTGTAAACTATGCAAATTTGATAGAGAAAAAGGAATACTACCATTAAAAGCATTGTTAGACAAATCGACGATAACAAGATTCTTCAAAACAGAAATATTACAAGGCAAAGGACCGGAGAAGCTATTTGACTGAAGATAAAGATTGGTCAAGTTTTTAAGATTCAACAAATCAAGAGGGAAAGGTCCGGATATACCATTTGATCTGAGGCTCAAAATATGCAATGCTGAGAGATGACTGAGAGTGTTCACTGGAAGTGGACCATGAAAACCAACTCCAGGCAACCGGAGAGCAATTACACGAGACCCATCTTCACTGCATGTTACTCCAGTCCAGTTATTACATACAGGAATTTGTTCATTCCAGTTTATAAAACGAGAATGAGGAACATTACTCAAAAATTCGAGCAATGCCTTCTTATCACCATCAAAAAGATTAGCATTTCCTTTAAAAAACAAGAACCCCGCCAAGAAAATTACAAAAAACATGTAAACTTCCTTCATTTTCTTGCCCGTTGAGTTGCATATGAATAGAAATCCTAAAACACTGAGCATTACTAGGAGCAACCGAACAAGTTACAGCTAAAGCATATATATAGACAACATGCAAAAGAAAGATACTTCAAATTCAAAGAAAAGTAAAGTGGGAATATGTGGAAACTAACATAAGATTAAAGAGACGGGAGGTAATGAATTTGAAATAGGTGCTTTGATCAAAAGGGTAACAACATAAAATAAAATAAAAAATATCAGCTTTTTTCTTTGTTCTTTTTCTTATGGGCTGCATTACAAATTCAAGAATAATATTCTTAAGGAAGATAGAAGAAAACTATCTGCTTTTCTCATAGTACTGTTTTGTGCAGTCTTTATCTCCACAAAATGGTGAGTTTGAATTGAAAAGCAAAATAGAATGAACAAGATAGGAGTAGTACGAAAGACAGGAACTATGTTGACGTTGGTTTTACAGATTGGTGATGTAGCTTGAAATGGTGAGAAGTGGGGACAAGTTCTTGTAACTTGGTTTAGTGCCTTGCTGCTCATTTCTTTTCTTTATTAGTGGATGGATGCCTTTTACTTTTAAAAATTTGTCAAGGTTAAGTTTCAGAAAAAGAACTGAAAATAAATTTTAAATTTCGTTTCTTCACTTTTCTGTTCTTTATTTCCTTTCAAAAAATATAACAAATTGATAACATTATAAAATTAATTTCAATTGTGCACAATTTGCGTACTCACAAGTTAAAAACTAGTGCTATAGTGCTAGTCAGATACTTAAAAGTATCGCCAACAAAGGGTTGGTGACTATGCCTTATACCATTCTCTCGACTCAACATTCAAATATCCAAATTAGATGAGTATATCCATTTAATTCAAACAAAATATTTATTTATATAGCTTCTTTTGGGAGTGGATGACTTTTATCCATTAAATTAATAATATTAATGAATCTAAAGTTGGGAATCGTGAAATAATCGAGTCAAAGGTCTGGCACACGAACAATGCACAACTCTCGCAGATCGCGCAGAGTGTCGTGTAATATTTTGTGTCATTTATAAATACAAGTCAACAACTACTATGTATCAAATCGCTAATTTTTTCGGACTGACATGTAATGTGTTATTGGATTTGATTGTGAGCCTGAATATTATAAATAGTATCAGAACTTTACCCGGCCGGAAGTGCAAAGGCACGGCCCGGATTTTGTATGTGTGTTTGTGAGATTGATGAGGACGTCGATCCTACAAGAGGGGTATTTGTTTCGGACTGACCTGTGATGGGTTATTAGATCCCGATATACATTTGGTTGTCAGATTGGATGTTATAGTCCGAGTACTGAGAGTCTGGGTACTTGTAACTTGCAGAGATTCTATTTTCACAATTGTACAAAAAAATGACAACTGTGATATTGTGTAACAAACTAATTCCGTCTATTTGGAGAGAGAACAGGCAAGAACTCCACCAAGCTTTACAGTTACGGTGAATCCTGATTATATGATAGGAGAGTTGTAACTAAAATTTGACAATGCCAGGAGGGGAAACAATATATACCATTAAATAATGGATACAAAGGTGGCCAAAGATCTGGTATCCATTCAAAATACAATGTACACTGAAAAGAATCATACCAATCTTCCAAAAATCAAAAATATCTGTGATCAGCATATTTGCCAGCATCTGAAGCTCTTACCTCTACTTTCAACTTCACATGCACATCACAGCTCAAAATAGAGCCCTACACTCAATAATTTGTAGCCGGCTAGGTTCTATATTGTTGAAGGTAAAATCGGGCTCTTTACCACATGTAAAGTGACATACATGTTAAAAAAATTGGTTGGATCATGCAGCGGCACATACAGCCCCTGTAAGAAAAGAGGATTGAAGATAAATAATTAACTGTGATCACCTTTTCCAAGTATAAGGTTAGACATTATATCGGAAGAATGGTGCCAACATCATGCTAGTCTGGCATGTGCCTATGCGTAGAGCAGATGGGGAGAGATTAACCTGATGATCGCTGAGAGCAGCAAAATTTCCCTTCCTTGGCATGTTTTACATCAAGACCAATGAACCATGATCCAACACTGACATCATCATGTGCGTATGAACGCAAAATTGATCTGAAATAATCATAATATGTTAATTTACAACTAATTCGCTCCACAAGCCTTTAATAGTGCCATGATCCTTGCACTAACACGACCATATAACTCCCCCTTTTCTTTTTCTTTCAGCGCAAGGTTGTATAAATCACTTGCCAATAATCATAACTAGTGCAAAATTAAATAGAACATCTATGACTAGCACTTTACATAGGTAAAGAGGATGAAAATTGCCACTCTACCTGTTAATTAAGATGAAATGAGCCAATGCTCGTGATATTGCATACATCTCACCGGAAGCATGCCGAAAGTATCTGTGCATAATAAAGACATTAGTAGGCTACTGGTAACAAAATTCAAAAGAATAAGCAGCAGCACTAAGAGGAAATATTAGGATCATAAATACTTCAAGAGTTCAAGTCATACCATGACCATTGACCACACTTTAGTAATTAATTTATAAATATATCTACAAATTCCAGACATTTGGCGGTGCAAATTGGTTCAAATTATAAATTTTGACATGCATTTTATATAGTGCATCTACTTATCCTTATCCAAATAGTCCAAATAAATATTAAAATACATACTTCCTTCCATTAGTCTATTTATTAAACTGTTTGTGTATCAACAACAAGCTCTGATACTAATTGTTAAGTTTTTAATCAACTGTAGAGGGGGTGAATACAGTTTAAACAATCAAATCGAATTAACAAACTCAATAGAAAGAACAGCTTTTATAGTAATGAATAAAAACTGATTACAATACTCTCTCAAAGGATGGATAGATATCCTTGAGAGTTGCTAGGTTTTGTGAATGATATATCAATTTGAACACTTACAATGTAAACCTAACATATACTTATATACTGGACAGTTACACAATCAATCTAGAAGATATGTTACAATTGAATGAGGAATCTTAATATATTTCATTGATATGACATATTGATCCACATA
The DNA here is from genome assembly GCF_009905375.1 of Apium graveolens. Classification (NCBI taxonomy): domain Eukaryota; kingdom Viridiplantae; phylum Streptophyta; class Magnoliopsida; order Apiales; family Apiaceae; genus Apium; species Apium graveolens. Next base: position 99,971,565 of record NC_133652.1, read on the forward strand.
CCTTAACTATATTCTGCATGTGCAAATTAACATATAATTGCAAAAAGTATGGGCTAGACTTTAGAGTCCAATGAAACTATAGTTAGGAAGAGAGAGCATTCTAGTCAAATACTCAACATTACAATGACCTGCAATTACTTGTCTGCCTCTTATAGTAGTAACTATTAATAGAAGTGGACACTAAGAAAAAAACAATATCTGGACGCTAATACAGATACAATCACAGATTTTTAATATAGTTATACTCACAATTTTGCAATATAAGTGGACGCTAAAGAAAAAAAAATTATCTGATAGCTAATACAGACACAAGCAAGGATAAAATCTGATGTAGTTACTCACGATTTTGCATCTCCGAATTTCCACCAGTCTGGTTCGTACCATCTGTTAGTCCTGTAGAAATCAGGTGAAAAGGAACATCTTAAAACATATGGGTCAAGTGATGACTGACTGGGCATCTCTAATTTATGATAATACAAATAGCGACTCACTGTTCAGTGAAAACTTCGCCTGATTTCATGCATCCAATATAAACACGCGGAGTATCCAAATGATTAGCAAGCACTGTTCCAAGGGAATCTATACAGCAATGATATCCCATTATTACAACAATGGGCATAATTCAATTTTTTTTCCAAAATTGTGTTGTGTAAAATATAAAAAGAATTAATTTTCCTTTTTTCAAATTTGTATCCTCCATCAAAGGGCTTATATGATGATGATGATATAGGAAAAGAGCAAAGTGCAAAGATATTTGGTGTAGCGTCTATCAATGCAGGGGATGTTACTGAAGCATATAAAAAATCCTATTTTTTGAGGACATGGAATGAAAAGCATAGAAAACTTACATTATTAACTGATAATGAATAAACCTAGAACCAAAATACTACAATATGGTAACACAGAAACACAATATAAGAAGTTATTTGAGCATCATAGACTATATACCAATATTAACATAAATATCATCATTGACTTTGACATAAAACTCCGCATCCCAGTGCTCCGCCGCATGAATAAAGAACAACTTTGGTTTATTTGATAACTCTTCTAGAGTCTCCACGTGATCTTTCTGTTACGATACAAGAAAATAACATTTATTACTTAAATAAAATTCTATATCATAGAGGCCAAAATAATGAGAGAAGAAAAGAAAAAATGCAATTGGTCTTAAACTAGCAGCTTCAAAGATGTGCTCTTTGAGAATTAAGAAGGCATTCTTTTTTGACGATGTCCTCAATCATGTCATAGATCAGTTAAAGAACTAAATGCTAAATACTTTGTTGCTCCGATTACCATCTAGAGTACTTGTTATGCTACACATTTGAGCATCTGAAGAAGTTTGTAATGACTGAGACCCACAAAGGGTAAACAAGGAATAGCTTGGTACAGCCTATCAAATATCCCTCTTAATTGGGTAACAAGGGATCGGGGGTTCGAACCACAATGGAGGTAGAGTGTGTGAGTATTTAAATTTCTTTAATTGACCATTAGTCCATTACCCCCCAAAAAAGGTAAACAAGGACTTCCTTTCCTTTCCTTTACATATAGCATTAAAGTAACCTGTGCGTGCATATGTGCAGGCTCCCGCACAGATTACCTTCATAGATTGTGTAGGCAAAAAAATTAAGTTCAAACAGTAAGCACACAAAAAAGAAGCTAACATACAAGAATAATGATGTCATTGGTCTGCTTATTTTCTTGCTCAATTTCCTTCTCCAGACGGTCACCTTTATTCGGACTGGAAAATTAAATTCAATCAAATATATGAAAGCATGTAGTTTCTTTGAATAAATTATTTATTATATTAATTGTATATATTTAAACCTTCTTCCTATCACAAATCGTATAATTATGCCCTTTTCATCCTCCAATTTTTTAAGCGCTGCACCTGCATGATCCAGATTTAGATTAGCATTTTATCCTATGAAAACAACCTTGTAGAGACTTATCCACAAATCTAAAGCAAGACACCTTTAACTGGATTAAAATCACAGTCCAGGTTAAGGGGCTAATAAATCTTTTTAATCTGTCTCACTGTAATTTGTTAGTCAAAACTCCCAAAATTTATTTACAAATTTATTATAATATTTACTTGGATATAATTCTTTAACAATCTCTGTGTATACTTTATATACATATATTTAAGTAGGTAATCAGTTTTGTTGCATTCAACACTCATCAACAATCTTAAGCTTACTACATACGCGAAAGATTTTTGAGTATTACACAACAAAACGAATAAAGCCATTAATCTCACAAAAAAGTAGGGTATTCTACCAGTAGACATCCAGGCCCTGCGAATCGCATCTCGATTTTTCTTGCGGCCAAACCTTGTAATGATCCCTACCACAGCTAAAAGCCTTTTCTTGTTACCAGATCCACCTTTTACTGTAAAATGCCTTGCAATAAATCCTCCCTGTCTAGCCTTATCCAGCTCCAGCTGAAGGGCATCTAGTCTTTTCTGTTTTTCCCTGGAAAATCAGAAGCTGTTAATTAATGCCTGCAGCATTTCTACTTCAGAAAAGAAAGATAACATCCCCAATAGCAAAAAATGATAAGCTCCTTTGCCTATCAATGTACCTGCAGTCTATGATCTTCAATGTGTCATCAACTGATATTGCAGTGTTCCCCTGGAAGCAGAACACTAATTGTCTAATTTAGCTCGAGGAAGATAAATGTCAAAACAAAATTGTTAAATATCAGATTGGTATCATGACATTAACAAGCTTAGGTCACGACGGTGACATCATTCTCTTCATAATTGCTCCAGTAAAACTAAGGTAGAGGCAGTAAGTTATATTATTACAAAATTTATATTTACTATAGTCAGTATTGAAATAGGTAGTAACTCCTTCAGTTTGTTCTATATAAAGGCATAGCCTCATTGTTTTACTTAGAGAAGTTAAAATATGATTCATAACTACATGCTTCTCAATTTTCAGATTTGGACACCCAGTGCAAATATTGACCCAAAAGATGGGTACCAAGTGATCCAATCTCGGCCAAAATGGGTCTATCAAGTGAAGTGGAGTGTTAGAATATATTACATGATCCTGGTAAGTCTTTCTTGTAACTTCTTGTCTTATTTAGGTCTTAGAGCAAGTCCAACAGCTCCCTTAAACATGCTCTTAACTCCAAATATAAGAAATATGACAAAAAAATGTACTCCAACAGTGTCTTAGTGGTTCCTTATATCACTAAGACAACTCTCTCATGCCTTATCTTTAAGGAATCACAAGTTATCCCTTATTTCATTTTTGTCAATAAAAAATTGATTTCTCCCTCTTCTTTTTAGTTCTTTTCTCTCTTTTCCTTTCATATCTCATTCAAATTTATTATTATTATAATAATAAGGAATGAAAATAAGGATCATTGTTGGAGTTCAAATTCAAAATCATGTCTTAAATCACCACGAGTTAATATTTTATAATAGTTATAAGGTGTAAGAAAAGAAGAGAGCAAACCGAAAAGAACTTGAGAGAATGAAGGAGTCGTGACGTGAATTAACACTGGTCTAAAGTTGAATTTGCCCCGCTACGTACACACGGCCTCTTGGCAATCAACCTCCAAGGTTACACGACTTCTATTTCTTTGGTGTAGTACAAAGAAATAGATTGAAAACACTCTTGATCATTGCCCAAAAATATACTTATATCTATATGAGAGGAAAATTGTTTTGTGTGTGCAAACATGAGGGGGAGACCTCCTTTTATAAGAGCTCAAACTTGTAACTCCAAGAATGGCCAAAAGACACCATTAATACAAGGAGGTAAAAAGGCTCCAAAGTGAAAAGTCACAAACTGAAAAGTCTTGAAGATTTTTCTAGATTTTTCTTTTAAAGCAAACTATAGAAATAATATTTATATTAATATTAATTCTAACATAAGGAACTTGTTAAGATACCGTTGGACTTGACTTGTAACTTAACAAAAATTTAGAGATATCATCCCAAAATCAAAACCATATTAAAAGATAAAGCTTAAAGTACTTCTGTAATTCAATACTGAATATTATGTGCATTTTCTAATGTCGCATTGTAAGTTTAAAAATCATCAACTGAGAGTACTTAAGTATTCATCTATAATCCCATGAACGAGAACAATTTTCAGTGCAGCACGAAAATCCTAATCAATTACACCTGAAGTGGCCACACAAAACAACACTACCTGTTCAACTCTTCTGTCTAGCTCCTTAACTACATACACCCTGTTCTCCGCATCTTGCCATAATCTACACAAAGAATTAAAACTTAAGCCACTAAAACTAAGTCACACACAATTCAATTCAACTAATGTAAATCACACACAATTCAATTCAACTAATGTAAAAGATTTCTATTATCTCTCTAAACCTAAAATCTCAACAATGCTATCACAAAGCATATAGAATCTCCACAAACACAATACCAATACGAATACTAAAAAATAAATCTCAAACCAGTTAAACAATGCCACATTCAGCTCTAAAGCTAATCACAGAACCTAAAAACACAACAATGTTACAACATACACATACAAGTATACAAGAGAGAGAGAGGGAGAGAGGGGGGGGGGTGAAAACCTTCCAGCAACATAAAAGGAAGCCATGGTAGCTAACATACACAGCATTAGTGTGAATATTCGCGATTGGAATCTGGATGATGATGATGATGATAGGCGGTTACTGGATCCCCGGCTTTGCATATCTCCGGCGACGTCGTTTTAATGTCTACTGATTAAGAATCGGAAATTGAGTTTTCCGATCTGCTTTGAATGGAGAAAACAGTAAAATGATGGAGGAATTATGATATCTACAGGGGTGATATGTGTACGTACATCAGTACATTAATGTCAGACGTTTTTTGCAAACCACGACTAGCGATATTAGGAGACGATGATAATAAAGCTACGGTTTCTTTTTTTGGTGCTGATAATAGTTGCGCACTATTTCTTTAGATTTAATTATACTTTGATAATCTCAACTATTATAGCATCTCCGACCTCCTGTTAGCTAACTCATATTATTGGTGAGCAAAAAAATTAGATATTTGTATCTGCCTTTTTGTATATTTATATTTGTTGAGTTTACAAGCCTTTTTCTATATTTGTTGAGTTTATATCAGATTTAAATGTTTAAATCTAAATCTATATATTAATACATACATATTTATTACATAAATATTAAAATTAATATTTTATATATAATATTTTTAATTTATATAATATTAAGTGTGAAAATATTGTTCCTCATTAACAAAACTAGCGTAATAACCCGTGCGAGACACATGTCATTTTCTAGAATTTTTTTATGCATCATGCAATTATACAATTTTTAGTTGTTTTCTTATTTATAAATGTTGTACAATATTTAACGTATATCAAATACAAGTTGATTGTTTATCAATGTGTATTATTTTCGTACAATACATTACCAAATTAAACAACGTTTCTAATATAGCTCATTAAGCAAAATATATATATTCTTATTTGTACTGTATAATTTGTATTTAATAAATCAATAAAAACAAGTTAGTCAGTACGTTTAAAATTAAATGATTAAACTTAATTTGTAGAATGCCGTCAGTATGTTTACAAAAAAAAAACTAAAAATTAACATATATGTTAAATACAGAAATGACCAAATTTTTTAAATTATATTTAAATAAATTTTGTGTACTGGCGCACCCGAAGGGTAGCGGCTGCGGGTTACCTACGATTAAAATAAATAAATCTGTGTACTAGTCTATATTATTACTGAGTTCACTACCAACTTACAATTAACTTACTCAATTTAAAAAGATAAAAAATGCATAACTGAAGTCAGATTGACTTGCAATTATAATATACAATAATGTAAAATTTACACTACTATTAATATAAAAGTTGATTTTAATGAAAAATGTTAGTTTTTTTTATTTACATTACTATTAACAAAGTAAGATTAAGTTGTGTATGTGTCAGCATATAAATTATCGTATGTTACATTTCTTAGTAAATTACGATGATTTCAATTATTTATATGCTAAATATCTGATTTATATACATGTATAATCATTATTAACATTTAGTGAGGCAAATGATTACTTAAATAACATGTATCTATAATTATTCAAATATTAAAATTGTAATATAAATAAATTACGATAATTTATATATGATATTCACATTATCACTAACAAACAATCCATATCTACTTTTTACGCAATTGAGAGTATCAATTATGGTTGTAACATAAAAAAATTTATATATTGTAAGACTTATTATTGATATTCATGAGTTTTTTCAAGAATTTGAAGGAAAAATTGTAATTATATCGTTATTTAAACCGCTTTTAAATTTCTTTCATTACAACTCTAATATTTCTTCATATAATAATTTGACAACATTGTATAATATTCTCCTAAAATTAAATATTTTTCAATTCGATAATGTTTGATAAATATCAGTTGAACTGGATAATTCCTTCAAATTATTGAACAATATATATTTTTTAAATAGTATAAAATGCATTGAATCAAATTCTACAATATAGTATAAATATAATTTTTATTTGAATAATTCAAAATATTAAAATAATTCAAAATATTTGTACAATATTATCTTGATCAATGAATATTTCTTATCTAAAAGAATTATTTTTTAAAAGTTAGTTTTTTTAAAGTGAAAAATGAAAAATAAATCGATTTAATATATCATCATAGTTTTAACAAATCTCGTGAGATCTCATATTAAATTTTGAATATTTTTAAAAACGGGATAAGTCCCAAAAACAATAATGCGCTACCAGTGAAGTTAGTAATTTTAATACAAATAATCAAGTGACTTGATCCTATAAAGACCTCAAACGCATTAATTTATATTAACATAAGATATTAAAAAATTTCACATTATCAAGAAGATATTTTCCCCGAACCTTTAATTTAAATTTACTAAACGTAGAATGTGACGATATTTTTTGAGTACTTTTTTAATAATGGGCCAAGTTGTGATTTCAAATTCGAAATAACTAATAATGAATTAACTCATTATAATTCGAACTTATCTAAATATGTAATACCAATATAGATTATTTATATATAAGCGATTCTATTTTCAATATTTTCTTTAAAAATTATATATTTATATATATATACATTTTAATTATTTTTTATAATAAAAAATATGTTAAAAATATATGAGATATATTTTCAAACTAAAAAATGATTAATAAATAAGATAATAATCCATTTATGTATTATGCCTAATTTTATATCTGGAATTCAATTCTTTAAAATTAACTGTACAAATATTCAAGTACCTATTTTTTGCGGAATTTAAGTAACTATATTTAAATTAAATAAAATATTCATTTAGCACACTTACATATTATGTATATGATAAAAAGCACATGTGACAATATGGTGTAGTGGTAGGAGCTTGTATAGGTGAATGAAATATCTCAAGTTCGATTTCCACAAAACACATATTTTATATAAATATTAAAAATAGAATTTTATCCTGTTTTTCTCCTATTATATATAGAAAAAGCACAATTACATATTATGTGTATGATAAAAAGCCCACGTGACATTATGGTGTAGTGGTAGGAGGTTGTATAGGTAAATAAAATATCTCAAGTTTGATTTCCATAAACCACATATTTTATATAAATATTAAAAATAGGGGTAGTTTAGTCTTTTCAATGAGACTTTTTAATCTCAAGAATTTTATCCCCTTGTTCTCCTATTATATATAGAAGAGATTTATTAATTAATTTTAACATACAATGTCACAGCCCCAAAATAAACTAATAGAATATAACTAACAATATAAAGTTATTACAAACGACTGTTAACAACATTATCCAAGATCGCAAAGGTTCAGTGTTTGAACAGTGCAACACTACAATTATTACAACTTATATAAAGCTATCGGTCCTCACACCAATGCCAACTATACTACCTGAGCTCTCACATAAGCCTCAACATCTCCACTGGTAGACTTACGGGCAGTTTGCTTGAATCTAACCATACTTGCTAGCTGAAATATCATGAATGAAAAGTAAGAAGTGAGCCAAACACTCAGCAAGGTATATCATAAGACAAAATTTAACATCATAGCAATTTATAACTGGAAATTGAGGTGTATGGCATCATATACAAGTCAAAACATTTGTAACCAAATCATTGCTCAAAATCATTTTATGACGCTACGGATTACAGCCGATGATCAGCCGCGAAGTAATCCCGAACCTCGCTGGGTTCTAAATAATTTAATGGGATCCATAGGCATCTTTTAAGCCTAATATAATTAGTGTGAAAGGGACTTGCGTCTTAATCCAATTCACCAATCTCAAGAAAACATTCTTTTATTTAAAGAGCAATTATCTTTTATAAAACTGATGCCAAGGAAAACTTTACAAAGATCTAAACAAAGGGGTTTAAATCATCAATCAAGAATTTGAGTTATGACACTCTTATCTGAATGATTGGACTTCTCACTAGCAGGGTTTTCAAAGATGGACAACAATGGTTTGACAACCAGGGAAGAAAGTATTGAAAAAGAATCATAAAGTTATTCAACAAGATAGGGATCTCAAATTTTGAGGGTTATATATGGCATATATCTAGTGATAAAGATTGGGTATGATTATAAGGACTATGTAAAGAGTTGGTAACTTAGAGTTGTGAGAGTGAAAAGGGATAGCGGTTAATCAAGAGAGATCACACAATCGAGGAAAATGAAGTATTATAGTTTATAAGGGTGTCTCGAAATGGCCAAGACATTCGGTTTAAGTCAAAGGTAGGTAATAGGTCGAATTAGAACAAAATAGTGATAATAGTATGATTTTATAAGTGTATACATAGACTTAAAGCAAGTCCAATAATCGTAAGCATGGCATAGTATTTGCAATAGCTCAATCTAAAATCAGAGTATTTGTAACGATGTATCATGGTGACAGAAATATTAATGAACATTATATGAGCATGCTATCATAAATCAAAGGAGTGGTTCGAAACACTTGCAACACATCTTAATAGTTCAGAATAATTCCTAATATATATATCTCGAGAGGGTCAAAGGACACTTGTAATATATAATTTAAGGAAAACATCACTAGAACGATAAGTGAGGGCAAAAACACTTGCCTTAAGAAGGCTAGACTAACTCTCATCTTGATCGTGGAAGCAACCGGGAGAACTACTCGACTTTGACGACAAGCTTACTATCTTCTCCTGAGCCTACACAAAATATTAGACCTCATCAAGATACACTCTCACAAAATCTCCATCCTAGTTAGAAAATTCAAATCATAGTGGCACTTAGGCCTACTTACACGTTCGACTCTTAGTACACATATAATAGCATCATGTCTCAAGTAGTCATTTAGGAGCACATAACACGTTTAATCACATAATATGTTATTTAAACATAGTGCACTAATAATTATTGAATTATCTCACCCCACCAACACAATGACTCGAAGTGCTCGACTATTCTAGTGCAACCCAATATCTCTCCAAACTCGAAATGCCCTATCAAGCCAAACCCCATTTCACTTGACTAAAACCCTGGCCTAACCTCCTATTAACCTCTAACTACCATAAGAAATCAATGCTCAACTCAGGCCTTACCTCTAAAGACTCAAAAACTAAGTGCAAAGTCAAAGTGCTTCTAAGTGCGACACCTAGGTGACATCGAATGGTTTCTAGTGTCATTGAACCTTCTTCAACTCAAAGTTTGCTACTCAACTTACTAAACTGGAATCTTAGAACCTAAACCTAACTTGTGCACTTGTAATGACACCAAGACCTACCCTAGGCCTCCCTAGGCCTACTCCCAAAGTTGACTATCCCCTGATCCAGCGACACTCAAACGGCCCTATTTTGCTCTCACTTTATACCCTTAGTTTTAACTCTAAACACCCAAACTATGGCTTATAAACCTCCCATATACTCCCTATTATCAGTGTTTACCGAGGCCTAATGAGGGCCTGTTGAGTGACATTTATGACACTTTATTACGCTCCGTAAACCTTTGAATTGGTGTATTTGTACTCAAGTTATTGGTGTTTTAATGTGTTTTCTAGTGTTTTTGCATTTCAGGCATTAATCTGAGAATCAAATGAATTAGCATTGATTTGATGCTAATATGGTGTTAGGATGATGTCCAAGGAATAAAGCTCGCAAAGACCAGCTCAAAACTGCAAGAAAAAAAAGAAGTCAAAATTTTGGCAGAAGCCCAGCGCGCCCGCGCTGATCAAGCGCGCAGCCGCGCCCAAGCATCAGAGAGTCAGCGCGGGCGCGCTGATCAAGCGCGCGGCCGCGCCGTGTCAGGATAGCAGAATCCTGTTTGTACTTGGCTTTTGAGAGAACGACTTCTATATTGCATGGGGCTGCTATATAAACAACTTTAGGTCATTTTTCATAAGATATCAAGTCAGAGACATATCAGAGCTAAGGAGAAGACAACAAGATACCTATAGCATAATTCAACAAAGGCAAAGACGATCTAGTTTATTCTTATGAATCTTTATTTTGAGTTGCAATCTTGGATGCTCGTTTCTTGTTTTGTTGAACCTATACTCTTGTGTTAACTTTGTTTGATTATTCGTTATAAAGACTACGTTTATTATACCATGCTTTCATCGGAACCCACGTTGATGATAAGTCCGATTATGGGCTAATCGTTATCGTGGGTTTCTAGCGGATTTATTTATAGATTTCTTTAGTTGAATTATTTCGATGCCTTAGTGTGTGGTGATTGTATGATAACCTAGTAATGGTTGTGTGTATTCGTCTTATGAGCGTCGCGAACATATAAGATAGTGTGTTAATTCTTAATGAAGCGAAAGTGAATTTAAGGATTTAGAACTTGCCATGCTAGCGTAGGTTCATGTGTTATTGTTATGCATGATGCGTAGGTAATTTCAACCATCTTACTTGCCCTATATAATCAAGATAGATAACTTGTGCTTAAACCATTATGTTGTCAAATTCTATAGACATATAGGGTCTCAATATAATTGGTGTCTATTCAACTTTTATCTCTTTTGTGGATGTCTGGTAGTATGGTATTCGTGCAACGAAAGTTGGCGTTTATCAGTTTCGTGTTGTCTGATTAGTGTCATCACCATTACATGCTAAGGTTAAGAACCAAAAGGCTATTGAATGAATTATTTAATGAAGTTAAAATCCCATGTTTGTCATATATATTAATTCAATCAATCTTATTCCCTTAGTTAAAATTGTTAGTTTAATTCTTAGTTATAAACAACCTCAAATTTTTATTCGTCTTAGCATTGAATAATAACCGTACATTGTTGCTTCAGTGCATAAATTAATTAGTTAACCAAGACAGTCTCTGTGGGAATGAATTTGATTTATATCTTATACTACTTGCGAACGCGTATACTTGTGTGTAATTTAGCGCGTGTTTATCGACTAACAAGTTTTTGGCGCCGCTACCGGGGACTGCAGTGTTAATTTTTAGTTTATGTGTTTTCCATCAGTGGTCGTTAAAGTTCATTGACTCAGATATTGTTACTTATTTGTTTCCTTGTCTTATTTCAGGTACTCTAGCGAGGGTGTATGCATACGCGTTCGCGTACTCGTAAGAGAACTCTGGATAAAACCGAGGAAGAAGTTGTGCTGGTTCAAAAGGAAGTTTTTGAATAAGAAAAGAAGGTAGAAGAAGAAGAGAAAGTCGAGGAACCAGTTTTAGTAGAGATGGGAGATCAAGCAGAAAATCCTAAGGCTTTGATGGACTATTCTCAGCCTAAGATCAATGACATTCAGTCAAGCATCATCAGGCCAGCCATCAGGGCTAATACATTTGAGATCAAGTCAAGCACGATTCAGACGATACAGAACTCAGTTCAGTTTGGGGGTTCTCCTACTGAAGACCCCAACATGCACATCAGGGATTTCATCGAGATCTGCGACACTTTCAAGTTCAATGATGTGACTGAAGATGCTATCAAGCTGTGACTCTTCCCATTCTCTCTGAGGGACAAAGCTAAGTGATGTTTACATTCTCTACCAGCAGGGTCTATCACCACTTGGGAAGATCTTGCTCAAAATTTTCTTACTAAATTCTTCCTTATGGCAAAGACTGCTGCAATCAGGAATGCTCTTACTAAGTTTGCTCAGCAAACTGGAGAATCTCTGTGTGAGGCTTGGGATCAATATAAGGAGATGCTAAGGAAGTCCCCACACCATGACATGCCTGATTGGATGATTATTAACTGTTTCTATAATGGATTGGGTGCTACTTCTAGACCCATTCTCGATGCGGCATCAGGAGGAGCCTTGTGGGCTAAGAGTTACGATGAAGCTTATGAATTGATTGAACTGATGGCTGCTAATGAGTACCAGAATCCTTCCTAGAGACTAACTCAGGGAAAAGTTGCCGAAATTCTGGAGTTGGATGCAGCAACTGCTATAGCTGTCCAACTTAAGGCTTTGACAATGAAGGTTGAACCTCTGCCTAATTATGGAGTTAATCAAATCGCTAGTGTCTGTGAGCTTTGTGCTGGTGCCCATGAGACTGATCAGTACGCAATTTCTAGTGAATTAGCTCAGTTCGTGAACAACTTTCAGCGTTCGCAGCAACCTGTGCCAGCCACTTATCATCCCAACAACCGCAATCATTCTAATTTCAGTTGGGGCAATGCTCAGAATGCGGTTCAGCAGCCTTATCAGCAGTATCCAGCTAAGCAGTACAACCCCCCTGGTTTTCAGCAACCGCAATATGCACCAAGACAGCAACTTCAGCTGCAACAAGCTAATGAAAAATCTGAATTAGAGGAGTTGAAGCTTATGTGCAAGCTGTTTCTATCAAGACCTTGGAAAATCAAATTGGGCAAATTGTCAATGCCTTGCTAAATCGTCAACCTGGTACACTACCTAGTGACACTGAAGTCCAGGAAAGAGGGAAGCTAAGGAGCAGGTAAAGGCAATCACTTTGAGGTCTGGAAAGGTTGCGAGTCCCAAACAAACTCAAGTGTTGATTGAAGAAGCTGGGGCTGAGAAAGAAGTAGAGCAATAGGAAGTAGAAATGGAACCAAGGAAGACTACTGTTGAGCACACTCCTCATGAGGGTAATACATGGGACAAACAGATCTATCCTCCACCGCCTTTTCCTAAGCGGCTGCAGAAGACAAAACTGGACAAGCAATTTGAGAAGTTTTTGGAGGTGTTCAGGAAACTTCATATCAACATACCTTTCACTGAGGCTCTTGAGTAGATGCCTAGTTATGCAAAGTTTATAAAAGGTATTCTCTCTCGGAAAGTGAAGCTAGATGATTTAGAGACAGTCACGCTCACGGAGAAATGCAGTGCTGTGCTGCAACATAAGTTTCCTCCAAAACTTAAAGATCCAGGAAGCTTCACTATTCCATGTACAATCGGAAAAATGTCTTTTGACAGATGCTTATGTGACTTGGGAGCTAGCATTAATCTGATGCCTTTGTCAATCTTCAAGTAGTTGGACTTACCTGATCGAAAACCCACTTATATGACTTTGCAATTGGCCGACCGTTCTATTACATATCCGCGAGGTATTGTGGAGGATGTCTTGGTCAAGGTTGATAAACTCATCTTCCCTGCTGATTTTGTCATTCTTGATTTCGAGGAGGATAAGAAGATTCCCATAATTTTAGGAAGACCTTTCTTGGTGACTCTTGATAGATGTGCAAAAGGGTGAGCTCACAATGCGAGTGTTGGATCAGGATATAAATTTTAATGTGTTCAATGCTATGAAATTTCCTACGAAAAGTGAGGAGTGCTTAAAGCTGGAGTTGGTTGATTCTGTAGTTACTTCAGAACTTGATCAATTGCTCAGGTCCGATGCCTTAGAAAAAGCCTTATTGAGAAATTCAGATCGTGAAGATGACGAAGGTGAAGAACAATTACAATATTTGAATGCTTCTCCCTAGAAGAGGAAGATTGATATGCCTTTTGAATCTCTTGGAATGGAAGAATTGAACAAAGCTCCTAAACGCTTCAAGCCATCTATTAAGGAAGCTCCCACTCTTGAGCTTAAGCCTTTACCTGAGCATTTGAGGTATGCATTTTTAGATGATTCATCTACTTTGACTGTTATTATTGCATATGACCTTTCAGGTAGTGACGAGGAAAAGCTTCTGTTAGGTCCCAATATGTTTGTAGAAGGGGGGTTGAATACAAACTATACCGTTTAATCGAATAAAATGCGGAATAAAAAGGTGAAACAAAATTCAAGTTAAATAAAACTTTTATTAAACTTGAAAGGTGTTATAACAACGGTATCTGTTACAAGGGATTAATTTCAAATCAATTACTACAAATCTAGAATAAATTCGACATGAACTTTTTCTATTTTTGCGATAATTAGAATCAAATGCTAAATGCGATCTGAGATTAAGTTCTAGGGATTTTGATCCGCTAGATTGTTACACAAGAACAAGATAAATAATTCTAGTGGTTTGTATTTAACTTTACAATCTAGAATTTTGATCTTGAATAAAGCAGATGAAAAATGAAATGTTTTGCTATTGTTTCTGCTGTGTTCTTGACTTGTGTGTTCTGTTGAAAATGATCTGCTTTCTGTTGTTTAAGTAAACAAAACAATCCAGTTGAATCAGCAAGACTTCCGGCAAGACAATCAAATGAACTGGCATGACAATCCATTTGAACTGGTAGGACTTTCGGTGAGACTATCCTTTTGAACTAGCAAGACAATCCCAATAGCTAGCAAGACAATCAGAATGAACTAGCAAGACTTTCGGTATGACTATCAATTGTCATACCGATTGTCATAGTAGTTCAAATCATATTGTCTTACTGAATTATTAATAGATTTTAATCTAATAAAAATTCTGAAAATCCTTAATATTAATTCTGAATTAATTAATCAATTAATTCAATTAATCAATAAATTAATCTTTGCAGATATAATTTATTTTCTTAATTAAATAATATGACTTAATTAATTAATAGAGAATTAATACTAATCTTGAGCAGCAACCATTCTTCTGAAAATCTTCTGAAAATCACTGTCAATTATGAATCAATTCCACCACTTCAATATTGACACTCGATGTACTATCTGGTTCATGAGTGACTAACTTCCGTGACATTTCTTCAAGCCTTGACCTTGATACTCTTGATTTTCTTCAGACTAAATCCTTGTAATTAATTGATACCCTGACGAGATCTCTGTCACTTGATTAAATCCACAATCTTGATTTATATCACTGAGGCTTGATCAATTTCTTGAGCTTCTTCCAGTGAATTAAGTCTTCAATTCTGTAGATGAATAATGTTTCTTAACCCTTTGACAGATGTTACTTTGTGAGATCTCTCTGACGATAGATCCACTATTTACTTATTACATTCTTATTTGAGTTGAGTTAAATCCTCGAATAAACAAATAGGCTATAACATATGCCTTTCAGCTTCTGAGGATTCTGAGAGAGTTCAAATCGGCAATTGGTTGGACTATAGCATATATCAAGGGAATCATCCCTTCTTATTGCATGCATAAAATTCTGCTAGAGGAAGGTAGCAAGCCTACGGTCGAGCCACAAAGAAGACTTAATCCAATAATGAAGGAAGTAGTGAAGAAGGAAATTCTTAAGTGGCTAGATGCAGGGATCATCTATCCTATTTCTGACAGTTCATGGGTAAGCCCGGTTCAATGTGTTCCAAAGAAAGGTGGAATTACTGTGGTAGCAAATGAGAAGAATGAGCTTATTCCTACAAGAACAGTCATGGGGTGGAGAGTTTGCATGGACTACAAGAAGCTGAACAAGGCCACTAGGAAGGATTACTTCCCTTTACCCTTCATTGACCAGATGCTTGATAGATTGGCCGGTCATGAGTACTACTGTCTTCTGGATGGCTATTCGGGTTATAATCAGATTTGTATCGCTCTAGAAGATCAGGAGAAAACTACCTTCACTTGTCCATTTGGTACTTTCACCTTCAGACGAGTTTCTTTTGGTCTGTGTGGTGCACCAGCCACATTTCAGAGATGTATGATGGCCATCTTTTCCGATATGATTGGACAAAATGTGGAGGTGTTCATGGATGACTTCTCTGTATTTGGCGATTCTTTTGATGAATGCTTGCAAAATCTTGGACACGTTCTCAAGAGGTGTGTTGAGACCAATCTGGTTCTCAATTGGGAGAAATGTCACTTTATGGTGCGATAGGGTATTATTCTCGGGCACAAGGTTTTAGTAAGGGTCTTGAGGTGGAGAAAGCCAATGTGGGGGTCATTGAGAATCTTCCTCCACCTATTTCTGTTAAGGGAATTCACAGTTTTCTCTGCCATGTGGGTTTCCATAGGCGTTTCATCAAAGACTTCTCTAAGATTTCGAAGCCATTGTGCAGTTTGCTAGAGAAAGATGTCCCTTTCAAGTTTGATGATGAGTGCCTTGCAGCTTTTGAGATGTTGAAGAAGAGTTTAATCACGGCACCTGTCATAACTGCACCTGATTAGAATGAACCTTTTGAGATGATGTGCGATGCAAGTAACTATGCAGTTGGAGCAGTTCTTGGGCAGAGGAAGAACAATATATTTCATGTGATCTACTACGCTAGCAAGACCCTAAATGGTGCTCAACTGAATTATACTACTACGGAGAAAGAACTTTTGGCTATTGTCTAAGGTTTCGAGAAATTTCGATCTTATCTACTTGGGACTAAGGTGACAGTTTTCACTGATCACGCTGCAATTCGTTATCTCGTCTCAAAGAAGGACTCGAAGCTTAGATTGATTAGATGGGTTCTTTTGCTTCTAGAATTTGAACTAGAGATCAAGGACAAAAAGGGGACTGAAAATCAAGTCGCTGATCATCTCTCGCGTTTAGAGAACCCTAATGCTACTTCATTGGATAAGACATTGATAAATGAGTCTTTTCCTGACGAGCAGCTGTTTGGAGTGCAAAAAGAAGAACCGTGGTTTGCAGATATTGTGAACTAATCATATTACATTGAATACAAGATAGATGTTCCTCTAGCCTGAACATATAACTACATTAGTCTATCTTGATTCATAAAGCTCTAATTATATTACATTGAGTTTTGAGCTAATTGAATTCAGTTGTCTTCTCTTCTGACTTCACCTTCTTCTAAATCTTGAAGCAACTCCTTGTCAAAGACACGATCCTTTTCTGAAGTGAAGCTTGTTGGTCTGACTGGTTGAACTCCAACTGACTTCAGCTTATTCTTGAACTGATTGTACCTTTTAATATTCTTTTCACAATAAGCCTGAATCAAATCAGCAGCTTGAGTCTTCAACATGGATGAGTATCCAGCAGTTCTTAAATGATGTTCCATCCAGACCAGATGCTTAGCTGAGTAGTCTTTAAGAGATTGTGCATCTAGCTGACAGATTTGAAGACAATCAGACTTAAAGAATCTCACCTGATGAGGATTGTTGACCACTTGAGGACTAGCCCTGCTGGCAAACTCTTTGAGCCTTTCTCGAAGAACTTCATTCAATTCTGAGCTTCTTTTTACTTTGTTGAGAAGAACCCAAATCTCTGACAAAGAACGATTCTCAAACAGATGAAGTGACACCTTGAAAGATCCTTCGCTTTGACAATATACAAATATGCTCATTTCATTTAGAGATCTGTCAAAAGCAGCTGTGATCCTTGAGACTTCAGTCTTGATAGCATTCATGTACATGTCATTGTTAGGATTTGAGATTTCCAGCTTGTCAAGAAGATGTAGGAACTGCCTATCATTGTTAGTGCTCAGCTGAGGCATATCAAGTACTTTCCTAGCCTCATCCCATTTTTCACCAATCTTCAGCCTTACATCTCTTCTCCTTTCTTTGGCTTTAATGTCATGAAGACGTTGCTTTTCAAGAGTTTCTGTTCGTTCAATGCTTTTCCTCATGTCAATGATATGGGATACCTTTTTGAGTTCAGCTTCTTTTCTTTTCAAGTCTGACTGCTGTTGCTGAAACTCTTTCTCAAAGATAGGATCCACTGTAGCTTCCTCTTCCCATTCTCCAAAATCACTTTCCTCTTCAGCTTCAAATAAACCATCTTTATCTTCCAAGACTGGTTCAGTGGGAATGTCAAAAATATCAAAGTCATCCTGTTCTCCACTGTAGTAGACATCATCAGCCTTTCCTTTGTCTCCAGCAGAGGTATCTTTTTCTTTTCCCTTTCCACTACTCCCTTTCTTCTCCCCCTTAGTTGAGGGATCCTCTACTGACTTTCCTTTAGAACCTCCATGTCCTCCATCACCTCCAGAGCCTGAGCCTCCACCAGACGGCCCTTCAAAGTAAGTTCTTTGTTCTTCATTAGGGCAGTGAGAATTCTTGATCATGAAATACAAGTGTTTCATCCCTTCATTGAGATGTTCCATGCCCGTTTCTATCTTTAGAAATCTGGAGGAGTCCAGTGAATGATTCATTTCAACCAGGTCTTCAAGAGAAGTCATTCTTGTATGTAGAGAGCAGAAGTTAGAAATGTCATCAGCTGATAAAGTTGGAGTTTCTTGAATGGAATTGAGCTTTGGTATGACAGTGGTCTTGAGATCTGAGATATCATTCCTGATGAGTGCCGGTTGATTGTTGACAGAGGTGTAAGAAGAAGACCGTTCAACCACTTGTGCTTTGAATGTTTGAGCTTCAGCTTGGCTTTTAGCAAGTTCTTCTTTTAAAGCAGCAATTTGAGCTAACAGGTTTTCAGTGTCTGTGTCTGTGTGTGCTCTCACCTGAATTTCACTCGTGTTTGGTTCACTCACCTCACGTGCTTGTGTTTCTCTCAATATAATTGCTCGTGAGGAGTCTTCCTGTTGCTGTTCTTCTGTACCTGCAATTAAATCACCCTAGCCTCTTCAAGAGAGGTCAGTGGTGGTGTAATGGGAATTCACGAGTCCCGATCCTCAGTCAAACCTATCATTTCATGTGAAATAGATGTCTGAATTGCTTCAGGGATAGATTGACCGAGTTGCCCTCCACTTTCTCCAGATAAATCTGTGAGTGGAGAATCCCGTGAGGGAGCCAGAGGTGTTGGATCTGGGAGGGGAGAAAATGACTCTATTAAAGGTGGCTGAGAGTCAGATTTTCCCTCAGAAGCATGTGACTGCTCTTCTGCCGTAACTATGGCAGGCACTGTAACCGACTCTATGTGCACTCCTCGCTCTGTGTCCTGAGTAACATCTGTGGGTATGTATGGTTCCATTGTGAGTAATGGAATTGTGCTTGACTCAGTACAGGATGCCATGGCCCTATGGCAAATTTCAATAGATTCATCCCGTTGAGAGGATGTTTCTAGTAACTGTTCAGTGGCCATTTCAAAGTCCATGTCCTGTTGGGATGACAAGGATGGGCTTTCAGATGCCTCAGTGAATGTTCTTCTTTTCTTCGGAGGAGGCAGAGCTGAGGGTTCATTCACATCCACCAATACACTACTTCCTATTAACCTTATGGGTAACATTTTAGACAGTGGGGGAGAGGTTGAGATAGGTTGTGACTCTGTGTTTGGCTCTATGACCTGGGATTGAAGCTGTGGTTCTACAACTTCATGGTCAGTCCTATCAACCACTGGGGGTCTTTCAACAGAAGTAGGAATGGAGTGAGAGTGAGGAATTACTACCTGTAATGGAAGAGCATCTGATGTTGGAGGAGCCTGGGTGGCTTGAACCACTGGAGGTTGAGCTTGCTGTTCATGACCGGGAAGATTGCAAATAGGTAAGGGAATATAAGTGGCCATGAAAGCAGATACAAGTACTGGAACTTGCATGAATTTGAAGGTTGTGTCTTGGCGGGTATAAATCTTTTTGCTTACAGGAGGGGGTTCGGTTACTGCGGAGTTAGCAAAAAGGGCTTTGTGCTCAGGTGTGAGAAGATGATCTGCTATAAGCATGAGAAAACGAGCATAGTAACACGAGACCCTATGATTTGTAGAATGATCACGTAAAGCAGTAGTGAGACGTCTCAAGAGAATGGGTAAAAGTAGTTTGCCAAAATTGATCCTTTGATTGAAAACAACCGCAAGACCAATATACTGCAGAGTGGAAGTGATGTTGTGAAAGTTGGATTTAGTGCAGTTGGCAAACACTTTAGAAAGTGTATCGAAGAAAATGTCCCATTCAGATACCAAATTGGATTTTGAAAGTTTGGTTAAATTGATCACCCCCTGATAGTGAATAGCATGGAAAAAGTTTGAAATATCATTTTCAGAGGGCAAATTACAGAAATTGTCCATAGGAAAATTTAAAGCTCGATTGACGACTGTTTCATCAACCACATACTGTGTGTTTGCCACGGTGAATGAAAACGATTTAAAATCATCGGCCACAGTAGAGGTTGTGCAAATCAGTCTTAGCAGATCAACATTTAAAATCACATTTGATTTAATAGCAGAGCTAACAATCGAATGGTCATTTAAAAATCTAATCCATGGCTTAAATTTTTCTACATCACATTTATCTGGATTAAAATAACCAACCTGATTATGCGCGACAATTTGGAAATTGAGAGCCATTAAAAATATAATAAAACATACACTTTCAGAATTTTAAGAATAATATTAAGAAAATTCGAATTAAAAAAAAATTAATAATTCGAATTAAGTCAATTATATTCGAAAAACTTAGAAAGTAATGTATCTCGTTAAATTAACTCGCAATAACAAATCTGAAAAACTGCACAAGACACAAAATAATAATAAATAACACAAGAAAAACACACAAAACAAAACAAAAGTTAATACCCAATTATAAATAAGCACACACAGATTTAAAGAACGAGAAAAATGATTCGAAAACGAAAAAAAAGTTTTTAAAAAAAAAAAATTGGCAGCACTTCCTCACTGTATGTATACACACGTATGTATATGTAACAGTGAAGTGTGCTGAGTAAAAACTCGAGCAAAAGAAATACTAATGGCGGTTGAGATGGTTCGAAGAGAGAGAGAAGAGAAATAGTTGAGTTTTGAAACGAAGAGAGAAAGAGAGACTGTTGAAATTTTTAAAAAAATAGAACTGAACTGATGAAAATAAAACAGACACAAAAATGATTAAGTAGTATAACTGGTATGACAATCCGGGATTGTCATACCGATTGTCATACCGATTGTCATACCAGCTTAAAGACAGAAAAAAAATAAAAGAAATAAAATTAATAAACAATAAATATATATAACTGGTATGACAATCTGATAGTCATACCGATTGTCATACCAGTATAAAATAAAAGATATATATATATATAAGGTTTATAACTGGCAAGACAATTGATAGTCATACCGATTGTCTTGCCAGTATAAAACTATACTGATAAAAAAAATAACACAATTATATACTGAAATGACTTTCAGCAAGACAATTTCAATTGTCTTGCCGATTGTCATTCTGGAAATAAAACAATTATAAACAGAATTAGTATGTACATATTTATATATATATGTACTGAAATGATTTTCAGCAAGACAATTTTAATTGTTTTGCCGATTGTCATTCCAGTAGAAAGACAATTATATACTTACAGAAAATATTTATAAAAACAAAGACAATATTTCAGAATTAATTATTTTTATTCCAAAAATAGATTTCTGTTGAATTTTAGCAAATAAAATTCATAGAAAAATATTTTTAGAGAAAATAAAATATTCTGAGATATTTAAAATTAACAAGTAGAGTAAATAAAACAGATAAGATAATATAAATTACATAGAATTAAGCAAGAAATATGATAAAATGATAAAATAAATTTGTAAATTCATTCAAGAACAGATCTCAGATATTAACTAGATTAATCACTAAAACTATTCAACATACCCAATTTACCAACTAATCTGGTAAATGTGGATTCATCAAGTGGTTTAGTGAAAATATCTGCTATTTGTTCTTCTGGTGGAACAAAAAATAGTTCAACAGTACCATTCATGACGTGCTCTCTGATAAAATGATACCTGATGTCAATGTGCTTTGTCCTCGAGTGCTGCACAGGGTTGTTGGTGATGGCTATTGCACTTGTATTGTCACATAAAATAGGAATTTTGTTCAATACAGAGCCATAGTCTCGTAGCTGGTTCCTAATCCACAAGATCTGAGCACAGCAGCTTCCAACAGCAATATATTTAGCCTCGGCCGTTGAGTTGGAAACTGTTTGCTGTTTCTTGCTGTACCATGAGACTAGTCTGCTACCTAGGAATTGACAACTCCCTGCGGTGCTTTTCCTATCAACAACACTTCCTGCATAATCTGAATCTGTATATCCAACAAGGTTAAAACCAGATTCTTTAGGGTACCAAATACCTAGATTTGGTGTTCCCTTAAGATATCTTAAGATTCGTTTAACAGCAACGAGATGAATATCTCTAGGATCCGCTTGGAACCTTGCACATAAGCATGTAGCATACATAATATCTGGTCTACTTGCAGTAAGATAGAGTAACGAGCCAATCATACCTCTGTAGCTTGTGACATCTACCTTAATGGAGTTTTCACATGGTCCAAGCTTGACAGTTGTAGTTGATGGAGTCCTTGCTGATGCAGAATCCTCTAGATTGTACTTTTTGAGGAGTTCCTTGAGATACTTGGATTGACAAATAAATGTTCCATCTAACCTTTGATTTACTTGTAATCCAAGAAAGAACTTCAACTCTCCCATCATGCTCATTTCAAACTTGTTGTGCATTAACTTAGCAAATCTCTTACAGAGATTATCATTAGTAGACCCAAATATTATATCATCCACATAGACTTGGACTAATATAGTATCGTTCTTATGTTTTTTAGAAAAGAGAGTTTTGTCTATGACACCTCTAATAAAGCTATTTTCAATAAGAAATTCAGAGAGAGTGTTATACCATTTTCTCGGAGACTGTTTGAGTCCATAGATAGCCTTGAAAAGAAAGAAGACAAAATCCAAATGAACTGGATCTTCAAAACCAGGAGGTTGCTCTACATATACCTCTTCATCCAGCTTTCCATTCAGAAAGGCGCTCTTGACATCCATTTGATAAACTTTAAAGTTTGAGAATGCTGCGAATGCCAGAAATATCCTGATGGCCTCAAGTCTAGCCACTGGAGCATAGGTTTCATCATAATCAATGCCTTCAGCTTGAGAATACCCTTTTGCTACCAGTCTTGCCTTGTTTCTTGTAACCACACCATCTTTATCTAGTTTATTCCTGAATACCCACCTAGTACCAACAGCTTTCTTGTGTAGAGGTCTAGGTACCAGTTTCCAGACTTGTTGACTTTCAAACTGATTGAGCTCATCTTGCATAGCAATCACCCAATCTGGATCAGTTAGTGCTTCTTCAATCTTCTTAGATTCCATCTCAGAAAGAAATCCTGAGAACATACATTCATTTTGAGTAGCACGTCTAGTTCTGACTCCAACATCTGGATCACCAATAATCAACTCAAAAGGATGAGCTTTACTCCAGACAGTCTGTCTTGGAAGATTTGATCTTGATGATTCGCCTTGAAATTCATTGGGATGTTGTGTCCTACTAGATGATCCTTCAATATCTCCCCCTGAGTTGTTGCCATGTTGACTTGAAGATTCTCCATCAGTAGCAGTGGTATCTCCATTGTTGCCAAAGTTTCCATCACCATTACCTTGAGTATCATCATGATTAACAGGTTCTTCACCAGCAACAATCTCAGGTTCTTGACCACGTTCTGATTCTGAATCTGACATATCATCAAACTTCAGTTTCTCAGAAGGATCTTCAGTTTGGATACTAGGGAGTTTAGTGTCATCAAATGTAACATTGACACTTTCAGTTACTTTGTGTTGATCAATGATATACACTCTGTATGATCTTCTTCCATATCCAACAAAAATACCCTCATATGCCTTTGCCTCGAATTTACCACGACGATCATCTCCATCCTTGAGCACGAAGCATCTGGCACCAAATACATGAAAGTATTTGATAGAAGGTTTCTGTTCATTCAAAATCTCATAAGGAGTTTTCATGAAGTCTTTGTTGATTAGAGTTTGATTCTGAGTATAACATGCAGTATTGACAGCTTCAGCCCAAAAGTACATTGGAAGACCTGATTCACTTAACATCGTTCTTGCAGCTTCAATCAATGTACGATTCTTCCTTTCTACTACTCCATTTTGCTGAGGGGTTCTAGGAGCTGAAAATTGTCTGGTAATCCCTTTGTCTGTACAGAATCCATTGAGAAGTGAATTCTTGAATTCTGTTCCATTATCTGACCTTATTGCTCTAACAGGGACATTAGAATCTAACTCAATCATCTTGATATGATCAATCACAACTTGTGGTGTTTCATCCTTAGAGTGAAGAAATAAAACCCACGTATACTTGGAATAGTCATCAACTATCACAAGACAGTAACACTTCTTTGACATCGAAAGGACATTAACTGGTCCAAATAAATCCATGTGCAATAATTGCAAAACACCAGTTATGGAAGATGTGTCAGTGCTTCTGTGACTTGCTTTCTTTAACTTTCCTTTCTGGCAAGCCTCACATAGTCCTTCTGGGGAGAATTCCAGCTGAGGCAGACCTCTGACCAATTCTCTTTTGACAAGATAATTCATTGTTTTGAAATTGAGATGAGAAAGTCTCTTGTGCCATAGCCAACTCTCATCTGACGATGCCTTTGTATAGAAACATTGACTTCAGGATTCCTTCCAGAGTTCATGTCAGCTACGAACAGATTTCCTTTCCGGATTCCCATCAAGGAGGGTTTTTCACTTTTCTTGTGCAGAATCTGACACTTCAGCTTGTCGAATAAAACATTGTAGCCATTGTCACAGAACTGACTAATGCTAAGTAGATTGTGTTCAAGTCCTTGCACAACATACACATTTTCAATGATAACATTTTCAGCTAGCAAACAGCCATATCCCTCCGTTAAACCTTTGTTGTTATCTCCAAAGGTAACCACTGGGCCAGCTTTCTCAACCACATTTGATAGCAGGGCTCTATCTCCGGTCATATGTCTTGACGATCCGCTGTCAAGAATCCACACTACCGGTTGTACCTGTTTAATGCCCTGCAATACAAATGGATTAGACCTTCTTCGGAACCCAAGCTTGGCTGGGTCCGGTATATTTGTAAAATTGGCCTTTATTAGGCAAAACAACATTCTTAATTTTAATATTCTCAACTTTCTCAATGACTGAACATTTGACCTTGTGAACAGCCTTGACAAATTTCTGTTTAGGCTTAGGCACAAATGTCTCCTTTCTAGCTTTAGGAGGACTGGCAGTCTTAGACCTATCATGCTTTCTATTATTCACATGCTGACGAGGAGTAGTCTTATCATTAGAAACATGCTTACCATTAAAATAAACATACATCAGATTAAAAGCACAAGACATACAATCAGGAACACCACATGCTTTATGAGAGGGATGAACAATAGGCAACTTATGAATGGTAGACATGGCATTTGTGTTATCCAACTCATGTGTGTCTGAGTTAGTCTCAGTTGCTTTCACAACCTTGACTGGAACTTTTGACACACTTGACTTGGAGACAACTTTCTCATTAGCATTATCTTCAGCACAGATTTCTTCTTGAATAATAAATGAGGTCTCATCAAATGGTTCAGCAATTGATTCTTTATAGAGGGGTTAATCAACACCCTTAAGCACATGTGGTACTTCACTGCCTTTAGCACAGATATGAGGAAGGGAGTTTATGCCTAATTTTCCAATAGCAGCATTGTAATCATAACCTATTCCAGATGTTTGATTAACAGCTTACTTATTGTAAAACTCTTTGGACTTCGAACAAGAATTAAAGTAAGCTTTAACCTTAGCCTCAAGACCGGTGATCTTGTCTTTGAGAATAGTTTCAAGTTGTCTATAACAGTCAACTCTATTCTCTAGAAAAGATACTTGTTCTTTTAATTTATCTTGATTAATGTGCACACGTCTTAATTCATTGACCTCTTTCTCAAGGTCTTTGATTTGTTGATTTAACAATTCATTATCACGACGAGCACAATCTTAGGAACCTCCTAGATGATAAACTAATTCAGCATCAGTAAATTTTACCTCTTTTCTTGACGATGAGGTGTTTGCATCACTAACCATGAGAGCAAGATTCCCAACTTCTTCATCTTCACTGTCAGTATCATCCCAGCTTCTTCCCTTTGCCAGGTAAGCCCTTTCAGATTTACTCTTCTGATTAGAATCGTAAGAGTTCTTCCTAACTTGTTTTGGCTTCCTACATTCTGTGGCAAAGTGTCCCAACTCATAGCAGTTGAAGCATCGAATGGTGCTTCGATCAACCATCCCTGTTTTATACCCAACACTGCTGGTGTTAGAGGATGAAGATCCACCTTTCTGGAATCTGTTGTAG
Organism: Apium graveolens; assembly: GCF_009905375.1. Classification (NCBI taxonomy): domain Eukaryota; kingdom Viridiplantae; phylum Streptophyta; class Magnoliopsida; order Apiales; family Apiaceae; genus Apium; species Apium graveolens. Next base: position 99,997,842 of record NC_133652.1, read on the forward strand.
TTGGACTTGTACTTGAACTTGGGATTCCTTTTGAATCTGAAATTTGAGAATCTCTTGACAATCAGGGCCATTGACTCATCCTCCAATTGCTCCAGTTCTTCCAAGGAATAAAAATCATCTCCTGATTGATTTGTAGTAGGAGGATCAAATTCTGCTACTATCACATTTTCTTCAACCTTGGAAGACTGTACCATTCTTTCTGACTGTTGAGATTGTTGTTGATATTGTGGTTATTGTTGTTGTTCATCAGCTACTAGAGCAGTAGACGTGCTGACCACTCTTCCTTTTCCGTAAACTTCCTTCTGCTGAATCTGCTCCAACTCATAAGTCTTTAACACACCATAGAGCCTTTCCAAAGAAATCTCACTCAGATCTCTTGCTTCTCTTATGGCAGTGATTCTATATTCGAGATGAGTTGGCAGTGTTAAAAGGAACTTTTTGTTGACCTCCCTGATGGAATAGTATTTACCATTAATGTTCAGGTTGTTGATCAATGCATTGTACCTCTCAAACACTTCAGTGATTCCTTCTCCTGGAATGGATTTAAAGTATTCATACTCAGAGGTTAGTATTTCTAATTTGTTCTCCCTAACTTCCTCTGTGCCTTCATTAATAACCTCAATAGTTTCCCAGATATGTTTGGAATCTTTACAATTCATCACATGTCTATTCATCAAGGGATCAAGGGAATCTACTAAAATTAATTGAAGGCTAGCATCCAGGGAGGCTTCTTCTTTTTCAGCAGGAGAAAAATCCTCAGGATTTTTCACATAAGTTCTTGCTTTGGTAATCACCACATCATTTTCTATTACATCTGGTTCAATAACCATCGGAATTTTAGGACCCTTCTTTAACACTTCCAGATATTTGGGATTAGCAACTTGTAAAAACAATAGCATATTCTTCTTCCACATGATATAATTTTCTTTATCAAATAGTGGAATTTTAACGGTTCCAACTTTTTGTGAAGTCATTATGAATTTTTGAATAAATAAAAATTTAAGGAGTGAAAGAAACATAAAAGTCTAGGATCTTGATTTGTTCGTTAATCAGAAGGCTCTGATACCAATTGTTAGGTCCCGATATGTTTGTAGAAGGGGGTTGAATACAAACTATACCGTTTAATCGAATAAAATGCGGAATAAAAAGGTGAAACAAAATTCAAGTTAAATAAAACTTTTATTAAACTTGAAAGGTGTTACAACAACGGTATCTGTTACAAGGGATTAATCTCAAATCAATTATTACAAATCTAGAATAAATTCGACATGAACTTTTTCTATTTTTGCGATAATTAGAATCAAATGCTAAATGCGATTTGAGATTAAGTTCTAGGGATTTTGATCCGCTAGATTGTTACACAAGAACAAGATAAATAATTCTAGTGGTTTGGATTTAACTTTACAATCTAGAATTTTGATCTTGAATAAAGCAGATGAAAAATGAAATGTTTTGCTTTTGTTTCTGCTGTGTTCTTGACTTGTGTGTTCTGTTGAAAATGATCTGCTTTCTGTTGTTTAAGTAAACAAAACAATCCAGTTGAATCAGCAAGACTTTCGGCAAGACAATCAAATGAACTGGCATGACAATCCATTTGAACTGGTAGGACTTTCAGTGAGACTATCCTTTTGAACTAGCAAGACAATCCCAATAGCTAGCAAGACAATCAGAATGAACTAGCAAGACAATCAAATCATATTGTCTTACTGAATTATTAATATATTTTAATCTAATAAAAATTCTGAAAATCCTTAATATTAATTCTGAATTAATTAATCAATTAATTCAATTAATCAATAAATTAATCTTTGCAGATATAATTTATTTTCTTAATTAAATAATATGACTTAATTAATTAATAGAAAATTAATACTAATCTTGAGCAGCAACCATTCTTCTGAAAATCTTCTGAAAATCACTGTCAATTATGAATCAATTCCACCACTTCAATGTTGACACTCGATGTACTGTCTGGTTCATGGGTGACTAACTTCCGTGACGTTTCTTCAAGCCTTGACCTTGATACTCTTGATTTTCTTCAGACTAAATCCTTGTAATTAATTGATACCCTGACGAGATCTCTGTCACTTGATTAAATCCACAATCTTGATTTATATCACTGAGGCTTGATCAATTTCTTGAGCTTCTTCCAGTGAATTAAGTCTTCAAGTCTGTAGATGAATAATGTTTCTTAACCCTTTGACAGATGTTACTTTGTGAGATCTCTCTGACGATAGATCCACTATTTACTTATTACATTCTTATTTGAGTTGAGTTAAATCTTCGAATAAACAAATAGGCTATAACATATGCCTTTCAGCTTCTGAGGATTCTGAGAGAGTTCAAATCGGCAATTGGTTGGACTATAGCATATATCAAGGGAATCAGCCCTTCTTATTGCATGCATAAAATTCTGCTAGAGGAAGGTAGCAAGCCTACGGTCGAGCAGCAAAGAAGACTTAATCCAATCATGAAGGAAGTAGTGAAGAAGGAAATTCTTAAGTGGCTAGATGCAGGGATCATCTATCCTATTTCTGACAGTTCATGGGTAAGCCCGGTTTAATGTGTTCCAAAGAAAGGTGGAATTACTGTGGTAGCAAATGAGAAGAATGAGCTTATTCCTACAAGAACAGTCATGGGGTGGAGAGTTTGCATGGACTACAGGAAGCTGAACAAGGCCACTAGGAAGGATTACTTCCCTTTGCCCTTCATTGACCAGATGCTTGATAGATTGGCCGGTCATGAGTACTACTGTCTTCTGGATGGCTATTCGGGTTACAATCAGATTTGTATCGCTCTAGAAGATCAGGAGAAAACTACCTTCACTTGTCCATTTGGTACTTTCACCTTCAGACGAGTTTCTTTTGGTCTGTGTGGTGCACCAACCACATTTCAGAGATGTATGATGGCCATCTTTTCTGATATGATTGGACAAAATGTGGAGGTGTTCATGGATGACTTCTCTGTATTTGGCGATTCTTTTGATGAATGCTTGCAAAATCTTGGACACGTTCTCAAGAGGTGTGTTGAGACCAATCTGGTTCTCAATTGGGATAAATGTCACTTTATGGTGCGATAGGGTATTATTCTCGGGCACAAGGTTTTAATAAGGGTCTTGAGGTGGAGAAAGCCAATGTGAGGGTCATTGAGAATCTTCCTCCACCTATTTCTGTTAAGGGAATTCGCAGTTTTCTCTGCCATGCGGGTTTCCATAGGTGTTTCATCAAAGACTTCTCTAAGATTTCGAAGCCATTGTGCAGTTTGCTAGAGAAAGATGTCCCTTTCAAGTTTGATGACGAGTGTCTTGCAGCTTTTGAGACGTTGAAGAAGAGTTTAATCACGGCACCTGTCATAACTGCACCTGATTAGAATGAACCTTTTGAGATGATGTGCGATGCAAGTAACTATGCAGTTGGAGCAGTTCTTGGGCAGAGGAAGAACAACATATTTCATGTGGTCTACTACGCTAGCAAGACCCTAAATGGTGCTCAACTGAATTATACTACTACGGAGAAAGAACTTTTGGCTATTGTCTAAGGTTTCGAGAAATTTTGATCTTATCTACTTGGGACTAAGGTGACAGTTTTCACTGATCACGCTGCAATTCGTTATCTCGTCTCAAAGAAGGACTCGAAGCTTAGATTGATTAGATGGGTTCTTTTGCTTCTAGAATTTGAACTAGAGATCAAGGATAAAAAGGGGACTGAAAATCAAGTCGTTGATCATCTCTCGCATTTAGAGAACCCTAATGCTACTTCATTGGATAAGACATTGATAAATGAGTCTTTTCCTGACGAGCAGCTGTTTGGAGTGCAAAAAGAAGAACCTTGGTTTGCAGATATTGTGAACTACCTTGTGAGTAATATCATGCCTCCCGACTTATCTTATGCTCAAAGGAAGAAGTTTTCGCATGAAGTGAAGTGGTATATGTGGGATGAGCCATTTCTTTTTTGACAAGGAGCTGACCAAATCATCAGGACATGTATTCCTTACAGCGAAACATGGGGGGGGGGGATCTTGCGAAATTGCCACTCAACTGCTTATGGAGGATATTATGGTGGAGAAAAGACAGCAGCCCGTATTCTGCAAGCAGGTTTCTTTTGGACAACCTTGTTTAAAGATGCTCACCAGTTTGTTTTGAGATATGATCGATGTCAATGTGCGGGTAATATGTCTAAGAGGGATGAGATGCCTCTTAATGTGCTTCTCGAGGTTGAGGTCTTCGATGTTTGGGGAATTGACTTCACGGGGCCATTTATCTCATCTTGTAAAAATCAGTACATTTTGTTGGCGATTGATTATGTGTCAAAATGGGTTAAAGTCAAGGCGTTGCTAATGAACAATGAGAAAGTGGTGCTTAATTTTCTTCACAAGCAGATATTCACAAGGTTTGGAACTCCAAGAGTCATAATCAGTGATGAGGGGTCGCATTTTTGCAATCGCAAGTTCACTGCTATGATGCAAAGGTATAATATGAATTATCGCATTGCTACGACTTATCATCCTCAGACAAATGGTCAAGCTGAGGTGTCTAACAGAGAGATCAAGTGTATTTTAGAGAAAGTTGTGTGTCCATCGAGGAAAGATTGGTCTTTGAAGCTTGATGAAGTTGTTTGGGCGTATAGAACAACATATAAGACTCCATTGGGAATGTCGCCATTTCAGTTGGTTTATGGTAAGGGATGTCATTTTCCTGTGGAGCTCAAGCATAAGGCATATTGGGCTTTGAAGAAGTTGAATCTTGACTTGGATGCAGTTGGAAAGAAGAGGATGCTTCAATTGAATGAACTCGACGAGTTTCGACTTCAAGCTTATGAGAACAACAAAATATATAAGGAGAAAGTCAAGAGGTGGCATGATCGGGGTCTAGTGCTCAAATCATTTGTGTCGGGGCAACAAGTTCTTTTGTTCAACTCTCGTCTCCGTCTTTTTCCTAGAAAGTTGAAGTCAAAGTGGTCAGGGCCCTTCATAATCAAAACTGTGTTTCCACATGGAGCGGTGGAAATTTTTGAAAGTGATCCAGGCCAAGCATTCAAGGTAAATGGTCAGAGATTGAAGCATTACTATGGTGACACGGCAAACCGCGAGGTAATTAGTGCCGTTCGATTGTCCGTTTGAGCTCAAGGTTCTACGTCGAGCTAGCGACGTAAAAGAAGCGCTTCTTGGGAGGCAACCCAAGTTTGTTGTACATTAATAGGTAGAGGAAGCAAGAAGAAAGGAGAAAAACACAAAAAAATCAGAAAAAGAAAAAAAGTCAGGGCCAACTTCAGTAGCCAAGCGCGGCCGCGCGCCGCGCCGCGCCGCACCGGGTCCTATTCGAAATAATAATAAAAAACAACAGTTTTTAAGGGATTTTCGGGATTTTAACTATAAAATCAATTTCAAACCGAATTTTACTCTTCCACATCCCAAATTCCCCTCTCCAAATCAAACCCATCATTCCCACGATTCCCATAATAAATTCCCATTTCTATTCCATATCTAATTCTCATCTCTCCACCTATAAATACACACACTTATACACAAACTTTTCCACCACTTCACAAATTCTCAAACACTAATCTCTCTCAAACACTTAGTTTTTATTCTCTCTTATTCAATCCCAATGGCACCCAAGAGGCAAATAACGCAAGTTGGAAGCAACACCACCGATTCTTCATCTGTGGATGGTGTGAGGCCAAGGTTTTCTACTCCTGAGGCTGAAAAGGAGTACACGAGGCTTCTCTCGAAGCCTATTGCTAAGAAGCGAGGTTTATGCAATCAGTGAAGGATGGTAAGCTGTTGGAGATGATTCTTGAGATGGGCTGGGTTCCTTTTTGTGAGGCTCCCGCTGCTGTGCCCATGAGTGTTGTGCGGGAGTTTTATGCTAACGCTAAGGCGGAGAAGAATGGCTTCACGGTGTTTAGCGGGATGACTGTAGAGTACAGTGCTGATGCAATTAGGAGGGTGATTGAGGAGCCCGCGAGGAAGCCCGGTTAGGACATATGGAATGATAAGACTCCCGAGGACTTCGACTTGGATCTGATCATTGCGACTCTGTGTGTGCCTAAGACTTACTAGAAGTTCAAGAGGGGCACTACTGCTTACTCCATGTTCCCTGTGTCATGCATGAACAGGTTTGCACGGGCTTGGAACTCGTTTATTTATACTAACATCATGCCATCTTCGCATGTGCATGAGATTACTGTGGAGCGTGCTCATCTGTTGTGGGGTATTCTTCAAGGCGATTATATTGATTTGGGGATTGTTATTTATCAGGGGATTTTGAGATTCTTGAGAGGAGGTACCACAGGTCCTATACCTTATGCGTCCGTTGTGACGAAGCTGTGCCTGGCAGTTGGTGTTCATTGGCCCGTACATGAGCAACTGCAGCTTCCCAGTGCTCCTATCGACATTCTACGCTGTTGAGCATGCATGAGTTGTATGGAGGGAAGCCCGATCCTAAGGGGATTGGTTATTCATATGCTCATCTGCCAGGTGGTGTATCCATGGATCAGGCTATTGGGGGAGGTTCTTCGCAGGCCCGTAGAGCATCTTGGAGAGCTCAGTTAGGAGAGGAGGCTGGTTCATCACAGCAGCAGTAGCAGCAGGAGGAGGCTGGAGCAGATGTTGGAGCTAGTTTAAGTTTGACGCAGTATATGCGTCTAGCGTGAAGGATGGATGCGATGCACGACATCCATAGTCGGTTTGCACATGATCTCACTCAGGCACTTGGGACAGCTTTTAGAGCCACCGGTGTTGACATCCAATGGCCAGTATTTGGTGAGGATTCCATGTATCTGCCTCCTGACACACCCGACACTCCATCGTTGAGGGTGATGATTCTGATTCGCAGTAGGTATGCCTGATTCCTTACTATTACTTTCACTGAGGACAATGAATATTTTAAGTTTGGGGGTAGTAGTTGAAGGAATATGTTTGTGTGAGTCACATTTAGTTTGCATATTCATGATAGTTTAGTGCATATAGTTTACATATTTTGCCATGTATTTTTTTTATTTTTGGTATTTTTTATGATAATTTGTTCAAGTAGTTGCATGCATGTGCATAATAACATGATCCCTTAGATATTTTTTCCGATTAATCTGTGATATTAGTAATGTTAAGTCTTATCGAATTGATTTGCATGCTAGTGACAATTGTATTTCACTAAGTCTTATAGGTTTCTAGAGTGCTAGATCATGGTCATGGTTTATTTGTTTGTCGAGGTTTAATCGCCTATTTATATTTAAAATTTAGGATATTCTCTTAATAATAAATTAGCATGGAGATGTAAAAAAATTGGAGAAAATTGGATTTCATTGCTAGTTGTGTGGCTAGGTGTCAAATGGCTAGTAGCCTGCTCATATTTATATGAGTAGTCTAGGGTTGAGCGAGATGGAGCGAAACGCACTCGTTCAGAAATTTGGAAAAAGAAAAAAAAAAGAAAAAGAGGAAAAAAGAAAAAGAAAAAAAAGTGTTATGTATAATTGATCATGAGTGGGCTCTTTAGTACTCGAGTTATTAAGTTCTTATGGGACTTTGTGCCTAGTGACCTAAGGCTTTTATATTTTGGGATCCGCTAACCTAATGCTCGCTATATGGGTATTATTGTATAAGTCTTTTGTGGACCTCACTCATTGCACGATCAAATAAGCATACTTGTGTTGTTTTATTGTGAATATAAGCGTGAATCCATGTTAAACTCCGATATAAGAATTGAAGAGTTATAAGTTATTTTAGTCTAGCTTTTATTCTATTTATAAACTTGTGATTGCTTTGATAAGTAGTGAGTCATGATTGTTGATCTAGTTGCGATAGTATATCTGTAAGCAGTTGCACACACACACATCTTTGGTTTGTAGATTGATTTGTGAGATTTGGTTGATCTTTATGCGAATAACTGCATTTGCTGAGGTGTTACTTGTTGATTGGTTTAGTTATTCTATGGGGATCGTTGCATTCATTTAGTTGCATTCATGCATTTTTATTTCTTGTTTTTTGAGTCTGTTTATGCTTGAGGACAAGCATTGATTCAAATTTGGGGGTATGTTGATTTCCATTTATGACACTTTATTACGCTCCGTAAAGCTTTGAATTGGTGTATTTGTACTCAAGTTATTGGTGTTTTAATGTGTTTTCTAGTATTTTTGCATTTCAGGCATTAATCTGAGAATCAGGTGAATTAACATTGATTTGATGCTAATATGGTGTTAGGATGGTGTCCGAGGAATAAAGCTCGCAAAGACCAGCTCAAAATTGCAAGAAAAAGAAGAAGTTAAAATTTTGGCAAAAGCCTAGCATACCCGTGCTGATCAAGCGCGCAGCCGCGCCCAAGCATCAGAGAGCCAGCGTGCTTGCGCTGATCAAGCACGCGGCCGTGCCGTGTCAGGATAACAGAATCCTATTTCTACTTGGCTTTTGAGAGAAAGACTTCTACATTGCATGGGGCTGCTATATAAACAACTTTAGGTCGTTTTTTATAAGATATCAAGTCAGAGACATATCAGAGTTAAGAAGAAGACGACAAGAGACCTATAACACAATTCAACAAAGGCGAAGATGATCTAGTTTATTCTTGTGAATCTTTGTTTTGAGTTGTAATCTTGGATGCTCTTTTCTTGTTTTGTTGAACCTATACTCTTGTGTTAACTTTATTTGATTATTCATTATAAAGACTACGTTTATTATACCATACTTTCATCGGAACCCACATTGATGATGAGTCCGATTATGGGCTAATCGTTATCGTGGGGTTCTAGCGGATTAATTTATGGATTTCTTTAGTTGAATTGTTTCGATGCCTTAGTGTGTGGTGATTGTATGATAACCTAGTAATGGTTGTGCGTATTCGTCGTATGAGCATCGTGAACTTATAAGATAGTGTGTTAATTCTTAATGAAGCGAAAGTGAATTTAAGGATTTAGAACTTGCCATGCTAGCGTAGGTTCATGTGTTATTGTTATGCATGATATGTAGGTAATTTTAACCATCTTACTTGCCCTATGTAATCAAGATAGATAACTTGTGCTTAAACCGTTATGTTGTCAAATTTTATAGACATATAGGGTCTCAAAATAATTGGTGTCTATTCAGCTTCTATCTCTTTTATGGATGTCTGGTAGTATGGTATCCGTGCAACAAAAGTTGGCGCTTATCAGTTTCGTGTTGTCTGATTAGTGTCGTCACCATTACATGCTAAGGTTAAGAACGAAAAGGCTATTGAATGAAGTACTTAATGAAGTTAGAATCCCATGTTTGTCATATATATTAATTCAATCAATCTTATTCCTTTAGTTAAAATTGTTAGTTTAATTCTTAGTTATAAAAAACCTCAAATTATTATTCGTCTTAGCATTGAATAATAACCATACATTGTTGCTTAAGTGCATAAATTAATTAGTTAACCAAGCCAGTCTCTGTGGGAACGAATTTGATTTATATCTTATACTACTTGAGAACACGTATACTTGCGTGTAATTTAACGCGTGTTTAGTGACTAACATGGCCTACCCATAACACCACTTTATAACCTCCAAACTACGCCAAACCTAAACTGTCCCCTGTTTCGGTAGATTTAGTGTTTTCGTGTGTGCACCTCACTAAATGGTAGGTTTTACGTAATTTAAGGCTTATGGACTCAAGTATAACCCAGGTCCCAACTCTCTGCATCTCGGGCCTACCAAGGCCTAAGAAATGCCCATTCAAAACTCACCTACAACTAGTGTGTAAATATGGAAAAACCAAGTATCCTACTCTAATCTTTCCACCTTAACTCCCACTTTAAAACCAAGAAATCAACCTTAACCCAAGCAACCCTACTGCACTAATACCCTCAACTAATGCCTCAACAAGTGGGAAGACCATCCATACCCTAATGCACCTCCATGCAAATAATTTACTACAAGTAATTCAAGTTAACAATTTATCACGATTTCATCTAAACATGAAAGATCATTTCATACAAATTCAACTTTAAAAATTTACCCAATACTATTAATCATGCATACTATCTTACCTTAACTAATTTTAGCAAAATAACATGGCAACAACTCATATTATGCACAAACAAATTCGAATATCAAGAGTTTAATCATGCATGCATGTTTTCGAATATAGTGGCAAAAGTATCATGGCTTTTTATCAAAATCTCATCTTAAGACTAACATGCAAGAGTAGAAATGGCTATAAAATGAATGATCACTAACATGCAAAGAGTTTTATCAAGTTTTATTTTACAAAAATATATAATACTCGCACATAAGTAATGTATCTCATGGAGAAGCCTTGGATTCACAAGAATCAAGCTTTTTCTCTTTGAGTTGAAAAATGGAAGGGAATGGGGGATGGGGGTGTTCGGCCGAGAGGGAGAAGAAGGAGGAAGAAGCGAGAAAGAAAATGGAGTGGAGTGGAGTGTAGTGGAGTGTTTGAGTGTTCAAGTGAGGTTAATCATCTCCTTTTTACTTATATACACATGCAAGAGTAAGTGGACTTTGTTTTTATAAATTTACCCCTCTCCCACTTAAAGGCAAGATTTGTATGCAAGTTTGATTGAGTAATTTGGCTAGTGGAAGAGTGGTTAGTGGGGTTGGAAATTCCAATGGTACCCTTGTCTTTGTATTGGGAGTAAAATGCATGCATGGGTATCTAGGTAATTTGTTAATTATAAATCAAATTAATTATAAAGAATAAATTCTATAAACAAAAATATAATTTCAAAAATTACAAGAGTGGTGTCATAAAATAGCTTAGAATTTTTAGAAATTTATAAAATCATTTTTGAAATTTATTGATGAAAATATTTTTAAAGCGATTTTTTCCAAAATAAGGAATACACTCTATAAATCACATTTTAGAGCAAATAATACATTTCTCGCTTTCAAAATTCTTAAATAATTTAACACAATTATTATGCATCAAACCAATGACACAAACACATATCCATAATTTTTTTTATAAACAACTAAATCATTATCATAGAATATTCAATTAACTAATACATGAAATACTGGTTGTAACATACAATATATATAATACAATATATACAGTAATTTTTATTAAATGTATTTTTGTTATATTTATATGCTATTATATTTTCATTTGTAATAATTATTAAATTGTAATTATTTTTTTTATGTAGTGAATTAAGTATTAACTAAATTTATTTTACTATTTAAATTTTCAATATATATACATATAAATCTGAAAAATAAGAATAAAATAATATTTTGAATATAACTATTAAGTATTGTTAATACCATTAGAGTGCATACTTTTACTAGTTCAATAAAATTTTAGATAATCCTGATTTGGCTAATCATTCTATCTATCATAGTTGGAGATATCGTTACAGGGTGTTTGGTTTGGGTATTGAGGAAAGGGAAAGGCCAAACGGAAACAAATGGCATGATTCCTTTGTTATCCTTTCTTTTGCAAAAATTTTATTTCCCTTTCCTAGTTTTGCAGAAATATAAGTATATTTCCATTGATAAATATCAAGAATACTGTGACAACCAGTAAATATTTAAACTATTTTATAAGTGCGATGTAGATATTCATAAATATTCTGTGATATAATGGTAATTATGCGGACTCGTTATATATTGTGTATAATTTTGTTTGATGGCATTGCGGATGTTGCCGGAATATTTTTTAAGCGTATAGCTTTCGTACGAGAGTAAGATTTTTGTTACGCGATTAAATAAGTAGTGCAATTTGATATTATTCGAATAGTTGCGACTACACGATTAAGTAATAATTGAGATTCTCGTGATTTACTGATATTTGAATAAGTTGCGATTAGGCGATAAATTATATTCTAATATTGTGGAGTAGAGTCAATTTATTTGCAACTGCTTGTATGATTTTTAATGTATTAACTATATTTTACATGACTTATTTATTAGGGTGATAATATTAGAAAATTCTTTTAATATAAAAATTTTGTTCAAAATTTTTGAAAACAATTTTATTAAACTTCTAAAATCTCATAGTATTTATGGTATTAAATTGGTGATTTATGGATTTGTATTTTAATTATTAAAAATCATTCTTTTTAATTATACTTTTAATAGTTATTGAATTACAAGTGTTACCTTGTATGCAAATTTCACCCAAATAGAGATCAAGGGTAAGACCGTCCTTTCACCCTCCACTAACTCCATTTGACCAAATAAATGACCAATAAAACCTTACATGCAAAAGCTTGCTATTAGTGGAAGAAGGATAAAATAGTAAACTCAAACTCCACTACCATTTGGTGAGACAAAAACTAAGTAAAACACTCATCTCACATCATTTCTTTCCACCAACACATCACTCCACTCTCTCTTCTTCCTACCCCCTCTCGGCCGCACCTAAACCCTCCCCATCCCTCTCATTTTTCTTCCTCATTTCTTCATTTTCTTAACACCTTCCAACTCATCTAAGCAAGGGACATTTACACTTAGTGCTACATCTTCATTGAGGTTAGTTTCTTAGTTGCATGTGACACTAAAGCCAAGGGTTTAACTTTGATTCTTGTGAATCTAGAGTTGAACCTAATGTGGCTCATAAAACTTGAGCAATAGATGGTCTTAATGAAGTGTTTTGCTTGTATTTTCAAGCCATGATCTTGGCCTCAAGCATTCGGCAGTGACTCCCAAGGAGCTGAATGGATTTTGTTGTTTGTGTGATAGTTTTGTTTGTTTTCAAAAAGAAAGAGACTTTGCATGTGGATTTCAAAGAACTTATGATCTTTATAAATATATTTTTACAAAGTTTCTATCCTTGCATGTTATGATTTTTATGATAAAAGTAGGAATTAGTATTTGCGTGTCATGATATAAGTGATATTTCGGATAAATGTGTTACGTGATTTAAATTTGAGTTTTTGTGCAATGCATTCCATGATTTTTGCTCTGAAATGCAATTATGCTATGTGCCTTTGATAAGTCATGATCAAATTTTATAGCCATCAAGTTGATACCATGTATTTTTGGTTCGAAAATTTGCTTAAAATTACATAAGTAAAATCTGCTCTGCTATGCTCTCTGTTTTGCTTCGGTAAATGACTCATATGGCTAGGTTTATGCTCGTATTTTTCCATAAAATGATATTTAATAGGGTTGTGTACATTATATGATATATTTGTTGGCTTGCACGTTGGTTTTGGTGTTGAAATGGGAGTTAAGGTGGAAGGAGGTACACTAGGCACTTTGTAACAGAATTTTTCACCAAAAGTATAGGCTGTTTTAGGTGAGTTTTGCTAAGGCCTTGCTAGGCCTGAGTTTACTGAAGTTAGGACTTGAGTTGTACTTGAGTCCAGTGGCTTTGATTTAATGAAAAACTTGCATTTAGGTAGGTGCACACACATATTTCCGAGAGTAACTCAGAACAGGGCAGGACTGCGTAAACTTGAACTTTGGTCGATTATAACCATGCCATAGGCTAGGCCTTCACGGGGACTTGGCTTAGATAAGTGTGATACATCCTTAGGAAGTTTAAAAAACCATTAGAATTAAAAATTGAGTGAGAAAAGTGAGTTTTAGTGTGAGTAAAAACAGAGAAGAGTGAATTTGAGGGAGGCTGGGCAGTGTCAAATTTGAGCAGAGGCCTAGAGAGGCCCAGGTGAGGCCTCGGCCTGAAACCAATTTTGAGAGTTATTTTTAGGTCTTATGAATCCATGGGAATTGGTTTTGTTAGAAGGCCCCATGTAGAAGTCAATATTTCTGCCAAAGAGCGCGGGTAGTGCAAACTGGTGCTAGCAGGATACCTTAGTGTGAGTATTGATTTTTGTAAGCCTATAGGAGTGAGGCCCCTGAGTCTCACCAACTTTAGAAGTTAGTTTAGAGTATTAACAACCTTTAGGAAGTGGTTTGGAGTGAAGGCCCAAGGTGGAGACATCCCATTTCCACCAAAAAACCCGAGAGCACCCTTTCGAGTGGCATTAGGAAACCTTAATGGTGTTCATTGTAATTGGGACTTTGTGGTGAAGAGTCTGAGTGTTACACATCATCTTTAGGTTTACGTTAAGATCAATAATAGCTCTTCTGTGTTACTTGATTATGTGCTTGGGTATTTAGGTGATATTATAGTATAAATAACTAGTATTATATGCCATGCCATTAAGTGATTATGTGACTATATGGATTACTTGAATTGCATATGATTAAGTTATGTGTATTCTTATAATCATAAGTTCTTGTGTAATAATAGTTATGATAAAGGTAATAGTGAGTCTACGAGCATATAGGTTTATGAGGTGTTAAAAGGTGAATAGTAATGAAGTTAATATAATGTGTAGGTTCCGAAGTGAAGGGGAAGATTCGTGCCGTCAAGATCGAATAATATTAGAACTATTGGGAGGCAAGTTAGTTACCTCCTTATGCTTATAATTGTTACAAGTATACATACTTTTTCGTGAATGCTTAGTTGTGATAATCACCATGTCATTAACCAATTCAAATACTACTGTTAATAACCCTTAACCTTGTTAGTACCTTACCTTCAAAACATTCCTTATCCAATAGACCGTGAATACTAAACTCTCTACCAAATTCCCTAAAGCGAACCTCATTAGTGAACTTGAATTCTCTTGTTATAATTCCATTAAAGTGATACCAAATCTTTCCCTGGCATCCATGTTATAAATAAAATAAAATAAATGTTTTCTTGACTTAGTGGATTGGACCAGACGTAAGTCCTTTTCACACTTATTGATAGGCTCACATATAGCCTAGGGATCCCATTATATTTGAGAACCCAGCACGGTTCGGGATTACTTCGCGGATGATCACCGGTTGTAATCCGTAGCGTCCTAAAATGATTTTGATGATTTGATCTTTATAACATGTTGCCCGATGCCATGATACCATATGCCATGTTTCGGTCGTTATGATTCTACCATGCCTTTATATTATAACATGTTGCCACAATGCCATGATTCCATATGCCTTGTTTCGATTACTATGATTCTACCATGTCTTTATATTAAAACTTCATGTTTATTATTGTCATTTTTACAACCATCTATAACCTCTTGATTCATGAACCCGAAATTTTGAGATAATGCCTTGTATAGTAGAACTGATAGTACTTGCTAAGCATTTTAGCTCATTTTCTTGTATTTAACCCTGTTAAACAGCTAGCAATCATGATTCGTACCAAGCAGACTGCCCGTAAGTCAACCGGTAGGCAGGGTGAAGACCATTTGAGGGCGCAGGTAGAATATTTATGTATAGACTAGGCGAAATCCGCCAGTATGTAATTATGGTATCAGTTAGATGGGATGTTCCAAACTCTGAACTTGTAAAGATCTCGGGATTGTTATTATTTTGGTTGGGTTTATAATCATATTATTATCATCTTCTAGACTTATAAGTTTGTAATATAATTATGGTTCGCATTTATTTAGTATGTGTGTGTGTGTGTTTGGTTTGGGGTGTGACAGAGTTGGTATTAGAGCCTAGGTTTAGAGTCCCTGGACAGCCCAATTAGGACTATAGGGAGTATGAGTATATATTATAATATCTGGAGTACTAATGCGCGATATTCGAGTAAACCATATCTAACCTTTGTATATATATATATATATATTACTTGACAGCAACATGCGCACGCATTATCTTCGATTCCGCAGAGCGACACAATTCCTTTCTCTGTCTATGCTGACTTAAGGCTGCATCATGACACTCTCCAAGGGAAGTATGTCAGGCTGATGGAACATCTTGAGGAGCTCTATGCAAGTAAGCAAGTGATGGGTAACAGACCTAAGGCGAAAACCATTTTGAGGCCTGAGTCACTGATCTAGGTAGCCACATCAAGATTGGAGGAAATGCCCGTGCATCACGACCGGACCAGTCAGATTACTGTGCAGATGATAGTGGATGAGCTTAGGAGTGTGGTCAAGATGCTACGTGGCGACACTACCCCCGACACCGTAAGGACCCGTGAGGAGGAGTCTGAGGAGGAGGCTTAAGACGAGTTCTAGGGACTTGACTTTTAGTTGCTTGGATTAGGCTGCTTCTTTTATTGACCATATTATATATTTTCATTTCTAGACTTTCGTACTATTTTAATTCGGGTCTGTATTCGTATTTGTACCTTGTGATTCGTACCTTTCGACTTGAACCATGTTAAATTCAGCTATGCATTTTCCTTAATTCCTATATTTGTTCTTTTAAATTCTTGCTCATAACCATGTATCACCTTTATTGTTATATTGAAAACTGTATACCCTGTTGAATACAAATAATACCCTAGTTTTTACATCACTCAAACTGTATAACTCTTATTTCAGAAAATGGCACCTAGAAGAGCCCGAGGAAGACCTGCAAATAACCAAGAAAATGAAGGAGAAAACCAAAACCCCGATATAGTATAACTTATGGAATTGGTACATCAACAAACTGCTACTATAGCCCAACAACTACAACTTCTTCAACAAATGCATCCACCTCAATCACCCTCAGCAAACATCACTAATTTCAAAACATTCCAATCTATAAAACCCCCAGAATTTAGAGGAACTCAAGACCCAGTAGAAGCTCATGCTTGGCTTAAGGAATTGGAGAAGGCCTTTGCCTTAACAAATGTTGGAGATAATCAGAAGGTGGAGTATGCCACTTATTTTCTTAAAGGCGAATCGAATTATTGGTGGGAGTCGGCAAAAGCTTTAGAAGCTGCTGAAGTTATTACTTGGGATATGTTTAAGAGAATGTTCTTGGATAAGTATTTTCCTCGCTATATGCAAACACAAATGGAGATGAAATTCTTTGAGTTGAAGCAAGACAATATGACAGTTGGAGAATATGAGAAGAAGTTTACAGAACTTTCTAGGTTTATGGGAGAGTATGTTGATTCTGAAGAGAAAAGGGCCGAAAGGTTCCAACATGGATTGAAGCCTTGGTTAAGGAGTCGCGTGGCAGCTTTTGAGTTGACTACTTATGCTGAAATGGTTCAGAAGGCAATGGTAATCGAAGGCGAGAGTGAGCAAAATTGAAAGGAGAAAGGCAACAAGAAAATGAGATTTGAATCGGGAGAAGAAGGCTCAAGTTACAAGGGTCAGAATCAGAGAACTAATCAAAGGTTTAAACCTCACAGTGGACCCGGGAACTTCAAGAAGAGAGAATTTGGGAATAAATCACAAGAAACAAGATCTCAATCAACTAGTGGACAGAAACCCCCACAAGGATCAGTTCCGGAATGTAAGGTTTGTAATAGGTGACATACAGGAATCTGCAATAAGGCGAATGTAGTTTGTTTCAAGTGTCATACGAAGGGCTATTATGTTCATGAATGTAAGAATCAGAAGGCCAATATCACGTGTTATAAGTGTGGGAAAGCAGGACATGTGTCACAAGAATGCAAAGGAGTGGGTAACAATCAATTGCTGTGAATGACCACTTTACCCTACCCTGTGAATCAAGCAGCTCCTATGCCAGCCTCATCATTCCCCATGTCTTTCAATAAACCTCAGATAACATCATCTTTAAATCATCCAGCTTTGACTTATCCAGCTCAAGCCAAAACATTCAACATGAACGTGAAGGATGCAATTCAAAGTTCCGATATGGTGTCAGGTACGCTTTCTGTGAATGCTGCTAGTGCTAAAGTACTGATTGATTCAGGAGCCACCAGATCATTTATTTCAAATTCTTTTGTTGATAAGTTGAATTGCGAAACCCAATTGATGCATGAGCCCTTATCCATTATCTTAGCTAATCAAGATATAGTATCTGTAAATTATATATGCCCCCACTGTGCAATAGAGATAGCTGGACACATTTTTACTGCGAACCTTATTCCTTTCCAATTAGGCGAATTTGACGTGATCTTAGGGATGGATTGGCTAGCAAGTTTCAGCACTCAAATAGACTGTAAGGATAAAAGGGTAGTATTAAGTTTACCTCAAGGTAAGAAAGTGATATTCAAGGGCCAAAGGCAAACTCAAACATTCCTCACCTCGATGCAAGCAAAGAAGTTAATTCAGAAAGGATGTGAGGCGTATTTGGCGTATGTAGTTGATAAGAGTAGAGAAGTTTCTAATCCGGAAGACATTCCAGTAGTAAGGGATTTTCAAGACGTTTAGCCTGAAGAGTTTCCTGGCTTACCCCCGGACCGAAAAATTGAGTTTACAATAGATCTTGCACCCGACACCGAGCCTATTTCGAAAAGCTCCATATAGGATGACACCAATGGAAATGAAGGAATTAGCAAAGCAAATACAAGAACTACTAGACAAGGGATTTGTAAGACCAAGTGTTTCACCGTGGGGCACGCCAGTTTTGTTTGTGAAGAAAAAGGATGGAAGCATGAGACTTTATATAGATTATCGAGAATTGAACAAGTTGACGATTAAGAATAGATACCCTTTGCCTAGGATTGATGATCTATTTGACCAACTCAAAGGAGCCTCTTATTTTTCAAAGATTGATCCGCGATCGGGATACCACCAATTGAAGATGAAGTTTGAGGATATAGCGAAAACGGCTTTTTGAACAAGATATGGACATTATGAATTTCTCGTTATGGCTTTTGGGTTGACGAATGCACCGACTGCTTTCATGGTTTTAATGAATCGTGTATTCAAGGAGTACTTGGAAAAGTTTGTCATAGTTTTCATCGATGATATTTTAGTATATTCAAAGACAGAAGTTGATCACGCGAAACATCTAAGAATAGTTTTGGAAGTATTACGAAAGGAGAGATTGTATGCCAAGTTCTCGAAGTGCGAGTTTTGGTTAACCGAAGTAAGATTTCTAGGGCATATTGTTGGAAGTCAAGGGATTAGGGTAGATCCTGAAAAGATTGAGGTTGTAAAGAATTGGGAGGCACGGAAGACGCCTACAGAAGTGAGAAGTTTTATGGGACTAGCGGGATACTACAGAAGATTCGTAAAGGATTTTTCGAAGATTGTCGTACCACTGACGAAATTGACAAGGAAGAATGAGAAGTTTGAATGGACGGAGAAGTGTGAAAGTAGTTTTCAAGAATTGAAGAAAAGACTGGTAACTGCTCCAGTTTTAGCATTACCAGATGACAAGGGAGATTTTGTGATATACATCGATGCCTCTTATAAAGGACTTGGATGCGTATTGATGCAACACGGGAAGGTGATAGCGTATGCTTCATGGTAACTTAAACCACATGAACAGAAGTACCTGAATCATGACTTAGAATTAGCTGAGATAGTGTTTGTTTTGAAACTATGGAGACACTACTTATATGGGGAAAAGTGTGAGATATACACGGATCATAAAAGTCTGAAGTACCTCTTCACTCAGGAGGAGGTAAATATGAGACAACGCCGATGGTTGGAATTGATCAAAGACTACGATTTTTCGATACAATATCATCCGGGAAATGCCAACGTGGTAGCAGACGCTCTGAGTCGGAAGGAAAAGCTAAGTATGATAACAATGCCGAAGGAATTATCTGATGAAGTTAAAAAATTGCAATTAGAGCTTTGTGAGCATGGAGGAGCGGAAGAAATGTGTTGTGCCATTACTTTTCAACCAACACTACTAGAGAGGATAAAGAAATGCCAAGATGAAGTAATGACTCAAGAGAATAATCAGTTGACAGGAGAAGAGATATGTACACAAAAAGACGAAGAAGGTGTGTTGAGATTTTCGACAAGAATTTGGATCCCAAATGTGACTAAATTGAAGAAGGATATTTTGCAAGAAGCAAACAACTCAAGATTTTTGATTCACCTGGGAAGTACCAAAATGTACCATGATTTGAAGAAGAGCTTCTGGTAGACGAACATGAAAAGAGAGATTGCAGAATGGGTTTCAAAATGCGACACATGCCAAAGAGTGAAAGCAGAACATCAGAAACCAAGTGGTTTGATTCAACCATTGAAGATTCCAGAATGGAAGTGGGAAAATATTGCCATAAATTTTGTAGTGGGTTTACCGCGAACACGTTCTAGACACGACGTAATTTGGGTGATAATAGACCGCCTTATGAAATCAGCTCATTTTCTTCCAATCAATGAGAAGTCTTCGTTAGACAGACTAGTTCATATGTATGTACGCTAAATCATGTTATGCCATGGTGTACCTATATCGATAGTTTCGGATCGAGACCCGCGATTCAATTCGAGGTTCTGGAGGCAATTTTAAGAAAATCTCGGAACGAAATTAAACATGAGTATGACATATCATCCACAAACCGATGGCCAAAGCGAACGAACAATCCAAACCATTGAAGATATGTTACGAAGCTGTGCAATTGATTTTTCAGGAAGTTGGGACGATCATCTACCACTCATAGAATTCTCATTTAACAATATTTACCATTCAAGTATTGGCATGCCACCATACGAAGCTTTATATGGGCGAAAGTGTAGAACACCGACGAGTTGGGATGAAGTTGGGGAAGGAAAGATTTTTAGACCTGAATTGATTCAGCAAATAAAGAACACCGTTACTGTGATCAAGAAGAAACTCATTGCTCATCAGGATAGACAAAAGAAATACGCGGACCCCGCTCGAAAGGATGTGAAATTTGGAATTGGGGAAGCTGTATTGCTAAAAGTATCACCATGGAAGGGTTTGACCCGATTCAGTAAGAAAGGGAAATTAGCTCCAAGATACATCAGACCTTTTGAAATCTTGAACCAAGTAGGGAAAGTTGCTTATGAGCTAGCCTTGCCGCCACAATATCAGCACGTGCATAATGTATTTCATGTCTCATTGCTAAAGAAGTATAATCCGGACGTCAATCATGTGATAGAGATTGAGCCAGTGGAAATTCAAGCTAATTTATCATATGAAGAGCAACCCGTGCAGATACTGGATCGACAAGAGAGAATTCTTAGAAATAAAGCAGTAAGTTTGGTGAAAGTATTATGGAGGAATCCTAGAGTTGAAGAGGTAACATGGGAATTAGAATCAGAAATGCGGAATCGGTATCCTCAACTATTCTCCTAGATTCTGAGGACAGAATCCTATAAGGGGAGAGGATGTGACAACCAGTAAATATTTGAACTATTTTATAAGTGCGATGTAGATATTCATAAATATTCTGTGATATAATGGTAATTATGCGGACTCATTATATATTGTGTATAATTTTGTTGGATGGCATTGCGAATGTTGCTGGAATATTTTTTAAGCATATAGCTTTCGTACGAGAGTAAGATTTTCGTTACGCGATTAAATAAGTAGTGCAATTTGATATTATTCGAATAGTTGCGACTACGCGATTAAGTAATAATTGGGATTCTCGAGATTTAGTGATATTTGAATAAGTTGCGATTAGGCAATAAATTATATTCTAATATTATGGAGGAGAGTCAATTTATTTGCAATTGCTTGTGTAATTTTTAATGTGTTAACTATATTTTACATGACTTATTTATTAGAGTGATAATATTAGAAAATTCTTTTAATATAAAAATTATGTTCGAAATTTTTGAAAACAGTTTTATTAAACTTCTAAAATCTCATAGTATTTATGGTATTAATTTGGTGATTTATGGATCTGTATTTTAATTATTAGAAATCATTCTTTTTAATTATACTTTTAATAGTTATTGAATTACAAGTGTGCCCTTGCATACAAATTCCACCCAAATAGAGATCAAGGGTAAGACCGTCCTTTCACCCTCCACTAACTCCATTAGACCAAACAAATGACCAATAAAACCTTGCATGCAAAAGCTTGCTATTATTAGAAGAAGGATAAAATAGTAAACTCAAACTCCACTACCATTTGGTGAGATAAAAACTAAGTAAAACACTCCACTCTCTCTTCTTCCTACCCCCTCTCATCCACACCTAAATCCTCCCCATCCTTCTCATTATTCTTCCTCATTTCTTCATTTTCTTAACACCTTTCAACCCATCTAAGCAAGGGACATTCACACTTAGTGCAATATCTTCATTGGGGTTAGTTTCTTAGTTGCATGTGACACTAAAGCCAATGGTTTAACATTGATTCTTGTGAATCTAGAGTTGAACCTAATGTGGCTCATAAAACTTGAGCAAGAAATGGTCTTGATGAAGTGTTTTGCTTCTATTTTCAAGCCATGATCTTGGCCTCAAGCATTCGGCAATGACTCTTAAGGAGCCGAATGGATTTTGTTGTTTGTGTGATAGTTTTGTTTGTTTTAAAAACGAAAGAGACTTTGCATGTGGCTTTAAAAGAACTTATGATCTTTTAAAATGTAGTTTTACAAAGTTTCTATCCTTGCATGTTATGATTTTTTTGATAAAAGTAGGAATTAGTACTTGCATGTCATGATATAAGTGATATTTCGGACAAATGTGTTATGTGATTTAAATTTGAGTTTTTGTGAAATGCATCCCATGATTTTTGCTCTGAAATGCTAGTATGCTATGTGACTTGATAAGTCATGATCAAATTTTGTAGCCATCAAGTTGATACCATGTATTTTTGGTTCGAAAATTTGCTTAAAATTACATAAGTAAAATATGCTCTGCTATGCTCTCTGTTTTGCTTCGATAAATGACTCATATGGCTAGGTTTATGCTCGTATTTTTCCATAAAATGATATTTAATAGGGTTGTGTACACTGTATGATAGATTTGTTGGCTTGCATGTTGGTTTTGGTGTTAAAATGGGAGTTAAGGTGGAAGGAGGTACACTAGGCACTTTGTAGCAGAAATTTTCACCATAAGTATAGGCTGTTTTAGGTGAGTTTTGGTAAGGCCTTACTAGGCCTGAGTTTAATGGAGTTAGGAATTGAGTTGTACTTGAGTCCAGTGGCTTTGATTCATTGAAAAACTTGCATCTAGGTAGGTGCACACACACATTTCCGAGAGTAACTCAGAACAGAGCAGGACTGCGTAAACTTGAACTTTGATCGATTATAACCATGCCACAGGCTAGGCCTTCACGGGGACTTGGCTTAGATAAGTGTGATACATCCTTAGGAATTTTAAAAAACCATTAGAATTAAAAATTGAGTGAGAAAAGTAAGTTTTAGTGTGAGTAAAAATAGAGAAGAGTGAATTTGAGGGAGGCTGGACAGTGTCAAATTTGAGCAGAGACCTAGAGAGGCCCATGTGAGGCCTTAGCCTGAAACCAAGTTTGAGAGTTAGGTTTAGGTCTTAAAAATCCATGGGAATTAGTTTTGTTAGAATGCCCCATGTAGAAGTCAAGATTTTTGTCAAAGAGCGTGGGTAGTGCAAACTGGTGCTAGCAGGAAACCTTAGTATGAGTATTAATTTTTTTAAGCCTATAGGAGTGAGGCCCCTAAGTCTCACCAACTTTAGAAGTTATTTTAGAGTCTTAACAACCTTTAGGAAGTGGTTTGGAGTGAAGGCCCAAGGTGGAGACATCCCGTTTCCACCAAGAAACCCGAGAGCACCCTTTCGAGTGGCATTAGGAAACCTTAGTGGTGTTCATTGTAATTGGGACTTTGTGGTGAAGAGTCCGAGTGTTGCACATCATCTTTAGGTTTAAGTTAAGTTCAATAATAGTTCTTATGTGTTACTTGCTTATGTGCTTGGGTATTTAGGTGATATTATAATATAAATAACTAGTATTATATGTCATGCCATTATGTGATTATGTGACTATGTGGATTACTTGAATTGCATATGATTAAGTTATGTGTATTCTTATAATCATAAGTTCTTGTGTAATAATAGTTATGATAAAGGTAATAGTGAGTCTAGGAGCTTATAGGTTTATGAGGTGTTAAAAGGTAAATAGTAATGAAGTTAATATAATGTGTAGGTTCTGAAGCGAAGGGGAAGATTCGTGCCGTCAAGATCGAATAATCTTAGAACTATTGGAAGGCAAGTTACTTACCTACTTATGCTTATAATTGTTGCAGGTATACATACTTTTTCATGAATGCTTAGTTGTGATAATCACCATGTCATTAACCAATTCAAATACTACCGTTAATAACCCTTAACCTTGTTAGTACCTTACCTTCAAAACATTCCTTATCCAATAGACCGTGAATACTAAACTCTCTACCAAATTCCCTAAAGCGAACCTCATTAGTGAACTTGAATTCTCTTGTTAAGTGATACCAAATCTTTCCCCGACATCCACATTATAAATCAAATAAAAATTTTCTTGACTTAGTGGATTGGACTAGACGCAAGTCCTTTTCACACTTATTGATAGGCTCACATATAGCCTAGCGAACCCATTATATTTGAGAACCCAGCGCGGTCCGGGATTACTTTGCGGCTGATCACCGGCTGTAATCCGTTGCTTCCTAAAATGATTTTGATGATTTGATCTTTATAACATGTTGCCCGATGCCATGATACCATATGTCATGTTTCAGTCGTTATGATTCTACCATTCCTTTATATTATAACATGTTGCCGTAATGCCATGATTCCATATGCCATGTTTCGATTACTATAATTGTACCATGTCTTTATATTAAAACTTCATGTTTCTTATTGTCATTTTTACAAGCATCTACAACCTCTTGATTCATGAACCCGAAATTTTGAGATAATGCCTTGTATAGTAGAACTGATAGTACTTGCTGAGCATTTTAGCTCATTTCCTTGTATTTAACCTTGTTCTACAGCTAGCAATCATGGTTCGTACCAAGTAGACCGCCCATAAGTCAACCGGTAGGCAGGGTGAAGACCATTTGAGGGCGCAGGTAGAATATGTATGTATAGACTAGGCGAAATCCGCCAGTATGTAATTGTGGTATCAGTTAGATGGGCTGTTCCAAACTCTGAACTTGTAAAGATCTCAGGATTGTTATTATTTTGGTTGGGTTTATAATCGTATTATTATCATCTTTTAGACTTATAAGTTTGTAATATAATTATGGTTCACATTTATTTAGTGTGTGTATGTTTGGTTTGGGGTGTGATAAATACAACCCGGAGGGATAGAGTTTCTTTCATTCATAGAGTATATCATCCAACTGAAAAGCAGGCAAGTGCTCCCAGAAACTTTGACAATATCGCCCCAATGTCTGATCAGATAACCCACAAAAAGGCCTCATTAAAACCCCGCAAAAGTAAAACCCAATGGGAATAAAACTCAGGAGGGGAAAAAGAGTACCCACTAAAAATATTCTATATAAAACTAAATAAACTAGTGTATGATTGTTGCCCGAATAATCTTGCATTTATTCAAAATTATCTTGTAATTTAAGATCTTGGTAGATAATTGAGCTTTAAATCTGATAAGAGAACCTCCATTAAATATCTTCCAACCATCTATTGTATTCTGAAATTTATCGGATCCGTAACCCCTAGATAAATGCTTGTGCTTTAAACGTTTGATAAGAGAAGTAGCCATTAAATTCAGTATCCTGAAAATAAAATAAGTGAACTAGAAATAAATATATTAAAATCATATTCAATAAATTATTCAAAAAAGAAAGAAAATAAATAAAATCTAACCAAAGAAAATCTTTAGTTAGACACAAATAAGCCAAAATAATTGGCACTCAATTTTATCTAAAATGCCAAATATTTTGCCAGCAAAAGACCACCCATGAAAGGTACAAATAAAACCTTCAATCAAGGCACTAATGAACCCATAGCAGGTACTTATAAAACCTTCAACAAGACACTAATGAACCCATAAAGGTACAAATAAAGTCTTCAATCAAGGCACTGATGATCCAATCATAAAAGTAACATATTAATCTATATAAAAGGTAACATATTTATCTATATAAAAGGTAACCCAATAAAATTAAAATCTATATAAAAGGTAACATATTACTGGAACATAATTAGGATCATTTATTAAAATTGAAAAACCTAAAATCCTAATATGATTAGAGAATAAAATAATTATATCAGATATTGATTATAAAGCATACTACGTATATTTTTAAACTAAATCACTGGCTAAATAGAGCCTAAAAAAGTGCTAATCATAATCAATTCACAGTCAAATAATGACATGAAAATTTTAAAATACTTATCTAAAGGTGACACAATAAATTTACATTTAAAATGTAAAAGGGCGTTTATAAATCACAAATCAACCATTAATGCAACAGTTACAAAATATATCAATCCAAACAAATACACCCATAAATCATTCAAAAAATCCGCATGGAATTCATTGGTACCTTTCAATGGTATCTAATAGTTGGAGAAGCGAAATTCTATCCGTAACTAACAAGTGCAACATAAAAGTTATGCCTAGACATGAACAAACTATTATCTGCTGCTAAATCATCTTATACAGTAAACTCAAAAAATATTATAATGCAATCAGTTAAAATAACAACATGCTTTTCAATTAAGAACACCACTCAAATAGACTCAAATTAATGTCATAACCAAAACAGTAATAGAGAATAACAAGTTTAAATCATAAAAAACGTTCCTTAACAATACTCTAAGCATAGAAGACTTTATTAATCGCAATAAAATCATGTCAATCAATTAAAGAGGACACTGAGCATGCAGAGATAAGTCTAGATTTACAGAGCATGAACTTTAACTCAAAACATATCAGAACATACTATGCTAAACATCACAAGCCGCAATAAGGGTTCGTAAAAAATTTAAAAACAAATGGTTTTTGACATATGTCATATAACGCATACAGATCTACAAGACTGGGACAATAAAACAACAAAACCATGTTTGAAATATTAAATACGAACCAAAGATTAAGTTAGGGTTAGACATAATATGATATATATTTATATATAAATTCTACTATCTCACGTGCATACTGATAATCTCCGTGATATAGTTTCAGCGTCTAGATCTTGAAAGAAGAGCCGAAGAGGAAGGCGGAAACGGCGAAGCCAACGGCGGCAAGCGACGGCGAGAGAGATCCGACGGAGGACATCGGAGAGGGAGCGGGAGCAGGTAACTCATCGGCGATTGTGGATCCGATGAGGGAGATGATGATGGCGAAGATTTTGACATCCATGAGATTTAACTAAGTTAATTGAATTGAAAAAGATGAGAGAGAGAGTAATTACAAAAATTGATTTTCTACGGTTTATGATGTTCCCTTTTCCTAGTTTTGAATTTATCCAAGATCCCTCTATTCACATTCCTTCCTATTCCCTAGGTATTAAAATTTCCTTTCCTTTATTATTTTTTATTTTACTAATAACCCACTTCCCCTTCGTTTTATATTAAAAATTATTTTTATAATTAAAAAACTAATAAATTTTATTTTTTAAAAAAATTAAATATCAAATATTAAATTTTTATTTTCGTCCATTTCGTTTCTGGGTTATAACCAAACAAGGAAAAAATATCATTTCTTTCATTTCTCCTCAATTCTGTTTTTGGTTTTCTTTTTGCTTCTAGTGAACGAACCAAAAGCCTCTTTATTAATTCGCACAAAAATAATTCTTTTATAATCATTGCCATTTGAGTGACTTAATTATTATTTTTTAACAAATGATTGCATTTCGTTAAATTTTAACGGACGTTAATAAATTCACTTTTAACTTTTTATTACCGCACTTTGATGGCTTAAAATTTAATTATTTTGCAAGAAAGTGACTCTTTTGTTTATATTAACATTTTTTTATTAAATAATTATTTAAAAATAATTTAACTAAATTATACTTTTAGTATACCAATTACTTCTAGATTATTTAGTGTAAAACTATTGTACATGATTTCAAATTAAGCACTTCCACTAAAAGTACAATGGAAACTAAAAAAAGAGTAAAATAAAAATTTGACTCAGTTCGCCATTCGAAATTTAAAAATTTTAAAAATTATACTTTCATATAATAAACTCATATTTTTCCATACTCTTAATAATGATCACATACCGAACTGAAGTTTTAATATTTTTTTTAAAACTCATATCAATATTCTTTTTGTTAAAAAATAATATAAAATGAAATTGAACTTTTAAGTTGTTTGAAAAAACATAATCTAAATTTTTAATGTAACAGTTTTTAAAGGTGCTAGACATAAGTGATACTAATATACAATACGAAGCCTTGTTATATTTTTCTTGATTTTGAATTTGTTTTATTGATTATAAATATTGTATGTTACCGTAAATATTTCGTCTTTTATATATCGGACATATGTCGAACCTACTTAAGAATTTGTTTGTTGCTCGGTAAACTAATTTTTTAAGGGGGGTTGGATACAATTATTAAACAAATCGATGTATTATGAAAGTAAAGTAAGAACAGATGAATCAAATAACTGTTTATATTGATCTTTAATAAAATGTTACAAAACTCTCTCAAGAACAGTATTTTTAAGAGCTTTTAGGTTTATGCGAATACCCGAGTTAAGCACTTTCCTTTACATTGTGATAACCTATTCTGTGTTTATATACTACACAGCTACAATCAGTCATTATCAATCACAAGATATGTTATAGTATAATTCTACAACTTTCTATACATATCAACTACGACCCTATAAATCAGCACCTTCTGATTTATCTCGCAGTTCTGACTTGTCATCCAAGTCATTCTCAACGGATAACCTGATCAACAGATATATACTCTAGCTTCAACAAATATTCATATGTAGATATCAATGGATGACTAAATAGATTGTCAACGGATGATAATGAAGCTTTCAACGGATAATCATATCCTAATAGTTGATCATATCCTGATTCCTCTGTCAGATCCTGATCCCTTGATAAATCCTGATTCCTGACATATACAGTTCCTAAAAATCTCCCTCGATTTATGCTTTGTAGAATAAGCATAAATTCCAAGTTAATCTCTAGCGCCAAAAACCAAAGAGACAAATTGTAGAGTACAAAGCATACTTTGTTTCAGACTTGAATCTTCATATTTCTTGATAAACTCTGCAGTATCTCTGAACAAAAGTTTTAACTCCGTCATCAATCTTCTTCAAAAATATCTCTTCTAATATGATCTTCAAGTTCTTCTCATATCCAGATTTATCTGACAGTTGATAGATAACAGCTCAAGTTTTTAATAGAAGTTCTTTCAATCATCAACTTTAAGTTGACAAGTTTAACTTCATTATATCCTATTCCAGCTCTTGTTAATGATTCAATCAATTTGAGATTCTTAGCTTGTACTAACCAAGACTGCTTATCTCCCATGATCTTAGAATCAGGTAAACCATCCATCTTTATTCCTCCAGAGGTAAAGCTCAGTTTGTCATTACAAAAAAGATCAACAATATTCCTCCATTTGTACTTAATCTTGATCCTTGGATATACTTGAGCTTTCCTTTCTGCTCTTTCGTGTAACACCTTCATATCTGTACTCCTCCATCTATTCCCTTCAGATGTTCCAAGCATATTTTTGTATGCTTGATTTGCTTTGTCAATAGCAATTCTAATTTTTCCTTCCTGTGCCCTTTCTACTTTTTCAAAAGCCATTTTTTCTTCCTTGAAATTTCCAGCATTAAAGGCTTCAACGTAAGCAGAGAGAATCTATAAATCCATCTGAAATAGAATTTCTTCTTCTTCTTCTTCTTCTTCTTCTTCTTCTTCAGTTTTAACAGAATCATGAATTACTATCTCTCTCTCAATGTCAGTAAAAGAATCAGAACTTGCATCATTGTTATCAGGAATTGAACTTGGAGTAACAAGAGCAACTTTTAGATTAGATCTATGTGATCTACCTTCAAAGACTTGAGTTAATTGTGTAGTTTGATTTTGAATTCCAGTTCCAGTTTGAACTAACACAGCATCAAAGGTCTTCTTTGCTTGCTTATCACCATTATCATCGGAATTGGTATTTCTCCTCAAATTGATTCAGGTCGACACTTTGTCTTTGGTAATATCTCCCCCTTTTTGGCATCTAGACTCTGTATAAGAGAAAAAATAACATTCAACTTAGAATTTATTGCAATCCGACCAGCCTTCAGAGCTGTCAGCTTCTCAGACATGTAATCTTGCTTAGCCTCCATGCTGAATATCCTTTTGATCAAGCCATTATGTTTGTTTGATCCTTTAATAGTCACAGAAAGATCAACAATCTCTTCTCTAAGATCAACATTATTTTGTTTGAGTGCAGAGACAGAAGAATGCAACCCTTTGACTAAAACTATTGTAGTCTTGATAGTTGCTTTCATATCAGAATTAGAAACCAACTAAACAGCATGGTCAGCTAAAATCCAAGAAGATTACAAAAAGATCTTTTCACTTGATAATCTCCAGGAGTGATTCCATTCATGGGCTCTATGATGAGTAATGGTAGGAGCATGACTAGATGATGAACTAAAATTAGACAGTTTAGATGCTTCTATTCCAGTTTTAGAGCAGCATCATCAGGATTATCATCATCAAAATCACCAGTCTCATCATCATCACCAGAATATTTCTCAGGATCATCAGATTTAGTATCAAGAACTATGCCTTTGAGCTTTAAATCAGAACTTGACTAAAAAGTCTTAGTTACCTGTAAAGATCCTGAAAGAAAAAAACCATAAGTACTTAAATCTCTCTGTTCTTTTAAAGTGATCTCATCATTCTCACACCACTCATCAAATGACTTTTAAAAGTCAGAGTTTCCTCACAAGGATTAACTAAATCCAGACACTCAACTACCTCTTCTTTTTCCAGGTAAGGATCTTTCCTCTCTTTAATTCTGTTTTCTCTAAATCTTTTCTCTCATTCTCACATGAAAGGCTCAGATAAGTTTGTCCTACAGAAATCAGAGGTGGATGAGAAGAGTTGTATGTGATCATATGACTAGAGGTATTCCTTTGTAAAGGGCTAATTATAGTCATGTTAGCATATAAAATAAAGTGTAAAGGATTTGTACCTTGAGGAGTACAAACCATTGGTATGGCCTTGAGTGGTTGTACCAAGATGACATCTGTAGAAGTTACCAGTATATCAGGATATGTTGTGTCAGGAACAGCTGCATCAGGAATTATCCTTGAATAAGGAATATACTGCTTGTCAGGAGGTGACCCTATATCAGGATTTGTAAAGAAGTCTGCAATAGAACTTTGAACTGTTGGTTCTTGTATGACTTGAGGTGTAGAAGCTTCTTCAATCCTTTGAACTAAAGTTTCTTGTGTGCTTCCCTCAAAGATAGGATCGTTGATAACAACATCCAAAGTAGCAATATGATGCTGATGAGCTTTCATGTCTTATACTGTCTTCTGAATATCATTAGCCACAAAAATATGACTTCCTTGAGCAATGTCAGGAATAGTCAAACGAATCTTGGGGCTTGCACCTACACTTTGAGCAGGTGATTCTTGTGTAGCTGGGGCATTAATAGGTGCATCTTCACTTTGAGAAGATAGTTCTTGTGGACTATACCCCTTTTGTGGTGATTGAAGCTTGGTCTTTTTACTGATATATACTGTTGAAGTATTTGCTTTTCTCTTGACAGACTTCTGTAGACCAACTTCCTTAGAAATTTCTTCAATTTTGGCTGTTGGAAAATCAGTAATTGTCTGATCAGGATTTGTCACTATCTTGTCAGGAATTGCTTGAGACCTGCCAGGATTTGACGATGATTTATCATGAGTTGGTGATTCCTGATCCAGAGCAATATCATCCAATACATGAAGACCATCTGTTTGCGTTGAAACTCTTTCTTCTAACTTTATCAGTCTCCTTTTCCTAGGTTCAGCAACTGTAACAGAAATTTAGTCTGCTCCTAAAATATCACCAATATCCTCAATTGGACTAGCAGGCTTCTTCAACTCAATTGGACCAACACTGTCACTCTCAGTGTCTGATGGCTCGTCTACCAACTGAACACAAGATGTGGTCTTCCTTCTCTTTCTTCCTACATTCTCCTTGATGCTTGTGAATAAGGAAACACTTTTCTTCCTTAATCCATCTTGTTTCTCCAATGATTTAGGTGAATGTGAAACAATCTTGGAACCTAATTGTCTCCGAGACACATCAGTCCTAGCTGTTGTCTTTGATTTTGCAACCGATTCTTTTTTAGAAGAACCAGAGTTGATAGAGTGTTTCGATTTAAGTGAAGAAAAATTAACACTATGTAATCAACACCATTTTTCTTATCAGTATACACTGTGTAAAATTATCAAATTCCTTCTCAAAACATGTGTTCTTGATCAGTTCGTTAAAAAATATCTCGAGAATACTTAGTTGTGCACATGTAAAATATGGAATATTAAGCATATAAATATGAAATCACATAACATTTACACATGCAACAACATCAAGATAAAGAACAGTCATATCAGTTAAATAGGAGAATAAACAACAGAGGATTTCCGTTAATAATAATATTGAAATACAAGAATGGAAATACAAAAGGTGCAAAAAAATTTATCCTAACTCCTAAAAGCTAAAACTATTCCTTCTTCGCCTTCTTTGCATCCTGCTCTCTCTTCATCACTCGGCGATGGAAGATGCGAGACATAAAAACTACAAGAGAAATGATATTCTCTTACAACTCTACAGCTGCCAGGAATTGTTGCTCTCCCAACTCAGCTCTCCGTTCTTCTTCAAGAAGAAATTCCATCATGAAGAACTGCAACTCGAGTTGATCATCCCACGAGAGATGATCATAAATTGAATCAGGAACTGCAGCGGGATGAAAGACTTGACCACTGATCCGGACTTGAAGTCCAAAAGGGTCGAAGTACATTCTGTCTTCCACTAGGTTGAAAATAGAAAGATATACTCCATTATTTCTGCTGAAAAATTGATTTTGAGCCATATATTATGATGAGAGAAGATTTAGAAAGTTGAGTTTAGAGAGAGTGGGACGTTTGAGTGATGTGTTAGGTTTCTAAGAGATAGGAAGAGTGATTTTATAGCTAAACACTACTGGGAATCTAAAGAGAGACACCTTTGATAACGAGTAATAATGAATACAACATGCACGATCTTACGCGTATCTAGGCAAATAAAGCAAAGTCTATTTACATACTCCTATTCCCAATATAAAATAAACTCTAATGATAAGTTTATCATGATTACTTCAAGGAGAATAAAACAAATTGGAAATAATTAAAATCACGAACGAAATAATGTTACCGTTCTTTGTAAGAAAAATCATGTCTTGTCTATCACTCGCTGAGATAAAATTTGTAATCTTCAAGAATTTAATCATGATTCTCCCCCTCAACATTTGCATTAATGAATTTAATAGAAAAATTAAGAATCTCTTCTCCACTGATCAATCTATCAGAAATTAATAAATCATTAGTAATGTACGCTACAGGATTAGTTCCATGCGAAACTCCCCTGGTAACCGTGCGGTCAATTTATGATAGATTTACGTTGCTCCCCCTTAACTCATGCATTGTCACAGTCTTGACTTAATATCATCAGGATTTGTCTTCTTTCCCGATTTAAGATTTTTGACCACAAGTGTAACCTTCTCATGAGTTCATTCTTTTCCAACTTTTATCTACTGATGCTTTGGTTACCAAGCAAGTTTCAGGATCATCAGCTTTTGCATAAAGTTTGGCTTTATAAATGTTTCCATGTCTATAGGCTTTGAAAACAGTCTTATTTGTGATCTTATGAACTACTTCACAGTGAGTGTCATAGAACACAACATAAAAACCTCCGTTAGTAGTTTGACTGATGCTCAACAGATTGTGCTTCAGTCCATCTACCAGAGCTACATTTGAGATGATGAAATTTCCAATGATTATATTTCCATATCCCAGTGTTTTTCCTACATTTCCATCACCATAGAAAACCATTGGGCCAACCTTCTCCTCATATTCTAACAACAGGGATTTAGTTCCAGTCATATGTGCTGAACAACCATTGTCCAAGACAAGCACATTCTTTTTGTTTCCCTGTAATCAGAGATATGGAAACTAGTTAGAATTTTTAAGAACCCACAATTGTTGGGTCCTTTTTGACATCTTATGTATTTTTGCATTAGAAGATTTCTTGTCAGGATTTAATCCACCGGGAATTACTCCATCAGGATTTGTCTTGATAGCTTTAACTCTGTAAGATGTATGCGCATTCAGTTTAGCAGTTCTATTTAAAATAACAATTTTATTGAATTTCAGAAAAGAATTATAATTGTTGTGATACAAACTATGATAATCTTTACAAGTGTAAATAGAATGCCAACTGCTACCATAATGAGAACAAGGGTTCTGGGGTTTGTAAAGTACTAATCTACCACTAATATCAGACTCAGGAATTTAAGAAATTTTCTTTTTTGGCTTCCTGCAATCAATAGCAATATAATTAGTATTACCATAGTTAAAACAAACTTTCCTAGGAGCATCAGGAATGTACTTATAGTTGCTTGCCTGATTTATCCCTTGTTTTCCATTTCTACCTCTTTATTAGTCCTATATTTTTGCTTTTCTTTTCTTGAATTTTAGGCTCTTCTTTCCTTTTATCAGAGACTCTAGGTTCAGCTTTCTTCTCATCAGAATTCTCAGAGGTAGAACAAACGTCATAGACAGACTCCACTCCATTTTCATCAGTTTTAACAAACTTAACATGAGTAGTGTTATTAATAGCCTTATTGATATTCCTATCAATAAATTTATTATAACCTTGACATTCTTTCTAATTTTTGTCACTGATGAAACTATGAACTTTATTTCCTGAAGTCATCCATGTTTTAAACACCTCTCTTTCATTCTCAAGAACTTTCTCTAGTCTGGCATACTTGATGTTTATCTGAGTTTCATTATGTTGGGCCTTCTTACATGCTTTTTTAATCTCATGTATGCATACTAACTCAGCTTCTAAAAATCATTTCTTTCTCCAAGCTTCTTATTATTAGCAGTTAAATTATCACATTCAATAGTCTTATTTTTAAACGTAACATGCAAAGAGTATAAGAAAATTTTTAGTTCAGATATGTTATTAATATCAACAGGGAATATAACAGAAGGTACCTGTTCCTGAAGCATCCTCTCCATGAGTTGCCATGAGTGCATATCATTCATCATCATTGTCAGTTCTTGATGAGTCCATCCAGTATTTGTTGGAGTTTTTTATGACCAAATCCTTTCCAGTTGACTTGGGGCACTCAGAAGCCAGATGTCCCCTTTCATTGCAGTTGTAACAAGTCACATTGGTTTTGTCAAACTTACTTCCCTTGTTGTTCTGTACATCAGTCTTTCTGAACTTGCCTTTGCCATCACTAGAGAATCTTCTGTTGAAACCACCTCTTCTTTGTGTTTTTTCAAACCTCATCCTTCTAAAGCCTTAAACCAGCATTTATGCCATTTCAACAAATTGAGGATCCACTACACCATATATGGCCTATCGCAACGCCCCTCTTCAAGAATGTTACCTAATATGTTACCCTAGATATGTTACTCATAAGCTAATTTAACATTGTATTATTTGTGTTACCTTAGCCAAAATCGTGATGTTGTACTAGGTAAAAAGTGTTCCAGCTTGTAACATTCTCCTCAAAGGGTTACCTTAGAGTATTAAAACATAAATATAATATTTTTGAAAATTAACAATTAATATTATAAGAATATTTAAGGTGATATACAAATTTAATAAATAAGATACTCGTGGATATAAGAATTATTTATTATAATTTTAAATAGGAACTTTTAAAAGTATTAAATTTAAAAAACTTAAGAATTGAATTTTAAAAGTAATAAAAATTAAAAATAGTTTACATTTCTCATTTTTAAGATGAGGACTAATATAAAAGTTTTTAAAATAAAAAGTATATATATATATACAATTTTTTCAAAATAAATAAATAGAAATAAGTAATTGATTTTTTTTCTAAAATAATAACTAAATTTTTATTTATTAAAAAATAAAACAATAAAAAATTTATGAAACTTTTTGAACATAAAATTTTACTAAAACTGGGCAAAATTTTAACAAGGACCGCCCAAATTTTGGGTAAAGACCGCCCAAATTTTCAATTTTCAATAACCCTAAAAATTCACACACTGCTCTCCTCTCCCAGACACTCGTCTCATATCCGGCCGCACAAATTTCCAATACACTCTCTCTCATATCTCAATTGTTAGCTTTCAAAATCTCGTTCAATTCAATTAGCCGAGTATACAAACGTTTCGCAATAATTCAGGTTTTTGTTGTTGTTTCGTATACATCGTTTTAGTTGTTTTGGGCAAGGATTATATTATATTGTTAAAGTTGTTAGTTGAGATGTACTGATTGAAGTGTGAGGTGCATGAGCTGGAGGAGTTCGAAAGAGAGAAGGAGAGGTATTTTGCTTCCGAAATGAAGAAAATGGAGGGTTATAAAGTAGAAGTGGCGAAATTTGCTGATGAAAGTCGAAAGGAGATGGAGGAGCTTAGGTATCAGGCGGAAGAGGTTTGTTAGAATGACATTTTAGCTATATTATATGTTTATTGAAATGTGGTTTCCTAATTATAATTGCTTGTTCTGTTAGATTCTTTTCAGAGAGTTGGACTATGTACAATTCCATAGTATGTTGCAATGATGTTCCATTTCTTTATGCTTGTCGAGTACAAATATGATGGATGAGATAATTAAGTTCTAATTTGATAAACCTCTGTTCAAGAAGTGGGGAAAGCATGCAGTAGGGGTAGTCTGGGGATTATGAGTATACATGATTATCCTTTTATGTGAACTCCGGCCTTACTCAATTATCCATTTACTAGTTTCAATATGATCTTATATGTGGATGAACTATGAAGTACATTACCAAGATAACTATTAGCAGTTTGTTCTGTCCTGGCCTCTTGATAAACAACTATAATTAGTTCTTGTTTATTGTTGTGGAAATGAGCCTTTCAATTTTAAGTTGGCAGTAAAAAGTATTTACTTGTTGGTTTACAGTCTTTTTGTTTTCAACTGCTCAGGCAGTTTACAAATGTCCTCTACCAGCAGGTAGATTATATATCCACTACTCTAGGTACTAATCCATTATATTTGCAATTTACTAGAGTAAAATATTATCCATATGAATTATGGCCATGTGTGTGTAGAATCAGGGGCATGTGTGTGCGAGTGAAAATTAGGGCCACTCAAATTAAAGAAAAGTGAAGCAGGATGAGGAAATTCAATTGTTGGTATTTCTCTAGCTTTGAGTATGCTTCTGTCAAGAAACGGAGGCACTTTCAGGGGTAAGCCTCTTGGAATTTCACCCCACGAATTCACATAGTCCCTGATCAATTAAAGCGTCAGGGTGCCTCAATCCCCCTTGTATGACCTGGTAAAAGTGTGGCGACGTTCAATAAGACGGTAAATCCCTGTTTTGATAATTACTTAGCACTGACAATTTTTCTTTTCATTTTGTTTTCGATAACCACTCATCCCCAAAATATTGTTCTAAGGTAGTTTTACGAATTTGTGCACTCATATAGTTTTTAAGTCACAGTAACTCAACACTGTGGATGAAGGTATGTTGTTTAATCTCTATAAATCCCGCAATGGGGGAGATGAGGCCTGTTAATTTTGTATTTTATCACAAAAATTTTATCAGCTGGTCATTTTTGTAATATGTGTATTGTTTTGGAGTTTTTGTAATATGGAGCAGAAGATATGCATGTCCAAAAAGCTCCATGTGCCTCTGAACTTGATCCGAAAAATGAGATCAGTGCATCATCCTCAACAAAGTCAGGAAAGGCTATAAGCGAAGCTATCAAACCATCTGAAATTTGCATGGAATACAGAGAAACCTGAGATGTTCATAAATAGTACATGCTCTCACTCTTTTTGTTATGAATGTACAAGAAAATATATTGAAACAAAGGTTCAAGTAGGTGGTTACATAATGGCAGCACAATAATCATGAAAGAGGTCAAGACTATATAGAGCTATATAGTCTGCTTGGATTATGATATTATATAATTTCAATCCTATATCGAAACTTAGTTTCTTTTATATTGTTACTTAAATTTTGCTAATTCTTAAACCATCTTTTATAATACTACCAGATTATACGACAAATACATGGTGGAATGGTTGCGGCTGCTCGCTGGCTGAAGGTGAGTATGAACTGAAATTTACTAGTTTTTGTTGTACTTTGTTTACCTTTATTGTGTATATGTGAAGAGATTCATGATTGGCATTTATAGTTGTTTATACTTGATTGTAGTATATTTTTACCTTCAAGTTTGGTAGTTCAAGTTATATAACATATCAATTAGGTCAATTAGGTTTCCTAGTTTATTATAATTAAAACTTAGAAGTATAAATAGTATTTGGGGGACTTCCCTTGGAAATAATTTTACTGCACTTATCTGTATTATAGTGGGCAATTAGGTTTCCTAGATTGTAGTAAATGTTTTTACTCTATGTTTCTTGACTGATTTGTGTTCACATATCTACTCATTAATTAATACAGTGGTATCCATTCTGCTAAGGTTCCCGGTATCTACCAGTGCCCTTCTGATTTCACATTCAAGCACCTTAAAATAGTAAAATTGCCGGAGGTGTCCAAGAAACATGATGTAGAATTTCTCAAATTTGTACTTGAACGTTCTCCGGTAAACCTGTCGGAAGAATGCTTTCATCGTCGAAGGTAAAACTGCTAATAAGCTATGGAGTATTAGCAAACTAAACACCCTGTAGACTGTAGTGCATTACAGGCACAAAATTCCGATAAATACTGGTAGATAAGATAATGCTAAAGTTATGGTAATTTTCTATCATTCCATAGATGAGAAAGGTTGAATTACAATAGAAGAACTTCGAATGGATACTCGAATTATACCGATAATAATAAGTAGCTAAAAACAGGCCATAGATTTTTAGATAAAGAATGGGTAAGTTAAAAAATCAAAGGGCTGATATTAACAAGCTATTTAGTTACCTGAATCATCTACGGTATATAGTTATTTGGTTACCTGTAAACAAGAAGATAGTGAAAGGGTTGATCGCTAGTTGTACAGGGTGATATGATGAAGCGGGACTCTAATGAAACAGGGGTTCCCGTAACAAGATGAGAGGTTAGTAGGAAGGCTATAAATCAATTATGTAAAGCATTACCATGGAACCCTGAAAGTTGGAACTTTGGTTGAGGTTTCGTTACTTGGATGCAGGCCTGGGAACAGACTTGAGCTGCAAATATTTCAAAAACGAACAAACTGTAATCGTGTCAAAAGTTAGCCAAACAATTTTTAAGAATTTCAATTTCAATTTCATTTGACCCATTATTCCGATGACATTCTAATTTTAGGTTTTGCATATACTGCTGTTTTCTTAAAAATCAAGTTCCCATATAATTCAGGCCCTTTTATTTGTTACGGCAAATAGAGCATCAAACAATTTAGTAAACAATTTAGATTTTTAGATTTTTTTGGTTTTGATTATTTTTTATGGCAGTTACAGCAGTTGATTCTGGCAGTAAAGCTTTAGAATTTCTTGGATTGCATGAAGATGATGAACAAATCAGTCCCAACAAAGCATTTACATCTCCAATAAATCAACAGGTACTCATTTCATTTGTTTAAAGCTGCAACTTCAAAAGGGCTGAGTGATATGCACTTCTGGATTGTTAAAACTTGGTCTTCTTGATTTCAGGAAATGGCAGTAAATCTTATTATAACAGACTACTGTATGCCTGGAATGACAAGCTATGATCTGCTCAAGAAAATAAAAGAGTCATCTTTCAGAGACATACCAGTAGTGATTATAGTTAGTTTGGACGTTTAATTTGGTTGTATATTTGAATATTTAATGTTTAGGTTGGATGCATTATTTTGCAGTTATGAAATTGTATAATTGGGATTCTTCAGTTTACAGAATAAACATTTCAATTTGTTTGTGCTAAAGTGTTACAATAGCCTCCTAAACTGT
Source organism: Apium graveolens (assembly GCF_009905375.1). Lineage (NCBI taxonomy): Eukaryota > Viridiplantae > Streptophyta > Magnoliopsida > Apiales > Apiaceae > Apium > Apium graveolens. The sequence continues at coordinate 100,037,415 of NC_133652.1, forward strand.
TACCATATTATGTTTAAAATGTTTTATTAGGCTAGTTATAATGTTACAACAACTTCTCAAAGTGTTACATTAGGTTCTACGGGCCCACTTGCCACGTCATCAAGACATCTGAGCACTGTGGGCCCTACAATTGCCATGTCAGCTAGTGGGTCCCACCGTGGGGCCCACTTTTTAAGAACATTTTAAAACTCTAAGGTAACATAAAAAATAAGTTACAAATGATCTCTCTTTCTGTTGCATTAGCAAGCTAAGGCAACATATAAACAAGTTAAAACACGATGTTGCCTTAGACACCAAAGATGTTACCTTAGACCCCTAAGGCAACATGGAAAAACCTATCTTTAATAAAATGTTACCTTAGCTTAAAACTGGGGGCAAAAGCAACATATTTACCCCCTAATACAACATTTTTTTGGTGTTACAATAGGCATTTTATGGTGTAGTGATCATCCATATCAATCTCAGAATCCTCATCAGTTTCTATGTCAAGATCTGATAAATTATCAGTATCTGACTCTTCAACCATGTTCCTTCTTCTTGACCTCTCGCTCATCTTTTCCTTGCCTTTATGAGTCTCAGAATTGAGAGCCACAACCTTCATCCTCTGACCCTTTCTATTCTTCCTTTGCTGGATCTCCAAGTCATGAGTTTTCAGCATCCCATACACTTCATCCAAAGCCAGTGAATCAAGGTCATATTGATGCCTGATTATTGAGGCTTGAGTATCTCAATCTTCTGGAAGAGCTCTCAAAAAATTGGTGTTTGAGTCTTCTCTTTCATATTCTTTTAAAACCAATGATAGATCATTCAACAGTGCTAGAAATCTATCATAGATATCAGTAATTGACTCATCATCCTTGGCATCAAATTGCTCATATTCTTGCATAAGAACAGCTCTTCTATTCTTCTTGATTGCCATTGTACCTTGACACTGTGTCTCCAAGGCATCCCATATCTCCTTTGTCGTCTTGCATGCAATCACTCTGTTTGACATCACATTGTCCAAACTATTGTGCAGAATATTCCTGACTTTTGCATCCTTCAGCATTGAAGCCTTATCCTGATCTGACCACATTGATCTTTCTTTCCTGACATAGTGTTCAGGAGCATCTGCGGTCATAGCCACAGTTTCCATAGGGTATGGAGGTCCTGTTTTGATAATATCAATATATGTATCACCAATGGCTTCTAGGAACATCAACATCTTTACTCTCTATGTAGAGTAATCAACTTTCTTCAGGATGGGAATTTTCATGCTTTTACACTTACTTCCAAACATCTTGACCTTTCCAAATTAACAGTTAATTTGATCGCTCTGATACCACTTGTTGCCCAGTAAAGTAATTATTTAAGGGGGGGTTGGATACACTTACTAAAAAAATTGATGTATTAATAAAGTAAAGTAAGAATATTTAAATCAAATAACAGTTTATATTGATCTTTAATAAACTGTTACAAAACTCTCTCAAGAATAATATTCTTAAGAGCTTCTAGGTTTATGCGAATACTTGAGTTAAGCACTTTCCTTTACATTGTGATAACCTATTCTGTGCTTTTATACTACACAGCTACAATCAGTCATTATCAATCATAAGATATGTTATAGTATAATTCTATAACTTTCTATACATATCAACTACGATCCTATAAATCAGCACCTTCTGATTTATCTCGCAGTTCTGACTTGTCATCCAAGTCATTCTCAACGGATAACCTGATCAACGGATATATAGTTTAGCTTCAACGAATATTCATATGTAGACATCAACAGATGACTAAAAAGATTGTCAACAGATGATAATGAAGCTTTTAACAGATAATCATATCCTAATAGTTAGTCATATCCTGATTCCTCTGTAAGATCCCGATCCCTTGATAAATCATGATTCCTGACATAATAGTTCCTAACATTGTTTCTTATAATTCTCAAGATATCTTGTTCTTCAAATATTATTACTTAAAATCCATGCATAAGATATCTTGTTCTTCAAATATTAATAAAAATCTCAAAGACAATTAGGAGTTTTTAAAATATAATCAAGTTTGATTATTTAAAAACAATAATGTGTTGAATATATATATAAGGCATTTTTATGCAAAATTAATAATAGTTAAGTCATCAAAGTGCAATAATAAAAATTATAAGTGAACTCACTAACGCCCAATTTTTTTTTGCACAAAATGCAATCATCTTTTAAAAAAAATAATATTTTAGTCACTAAAATGACAACAATTATAAAAGAGTCATTTTTGTGCAAGATAATAATAGTTGAGGTTATCAAACTACAATTAAGTCATTTTTTATTGGTTTTTCTAGTATAGAGTCATGGGCACATCCTAAACATTAAAAATTATAAAATTGACTCATTTTGATTGGTGAAAAATTTGTGTATTCAGAGGTCCACCATTATTAAAGAGTAGGAGACAGTCAAATGAAGTTAAACATATGAAATTTAGTGTTTAGTGTGTACCCATGGGCATAACACGGAAAAAAGTTTATTTATTCACTTGACTAAATTACTCCCCATTTTATATCATGACTCGTAGTATCTTTGAATCCTCCACTTGAACATTTACTCAAATAAATTCATAATATTCATTATATTTTATTAGACACTAATTATTTTATACTTATTTCTTAATTTTTATATTATAATTTATAAAAATGTACATGTTGATATATAAAATTTGATTTTCAAATAATTTATTCAATATATATTGGGATGGCCAAATAATTCAATTCAAAGAATACTCGATCCGAAACTCGAAATTTTAGATTTACCGAACCCGATTTTTTGGATTTGGATATGGATTTAATTTTTAAACCCGAAATTGTTTTGATTTGAATTTGGAATAAGGTATACCTATCTGAAACCCGATCCGAAATCTGAAACTCTATTCGAACCCATCCGAACTCAAAATATAAATAATATACATATATATTATTTTATATACTATACATCATACATAGTATTGTATAATTTTAAAAACATATATTTTTATATTTACATTGAAAATTAACTAATAATGAAAATCAATAAAATATAACTATTGAATCATTTAAACGGGTGATAAGATGAATAAAATATCTTATAAGATAAATCTAATTAATTGAGTATCAGTTGAGTTAATTTTTTAAATATTAGCTATACAAATACGAGCACAATTAATGATGTGGTGTAATAGTTAAAGATGATACGTTAAAACTGTTGGAATTTAATCGCAGCGGAGGCATGTTAAAACACTTTTACACATACAAAATCCAAATAAAAGCATATAAATCGTGGTAAAAACGAGGGGATCGATTACTAACCTTTAATATGCGATCCAAAAGCAACGTTCGGAGATCCTTAGCAGCTGCTCCTCAAACGTGAAGCACTCCACCGGTATCCACCAAGAAAATGACGTTAAGGAGGAGGAGGAGGTGGAGAGAATTTGGTTTTCTAAAACTTTTAGGTTTTTGGGGTTCAAATAAAAATAGGGTCTATAATAGTATATTTATAGGCAAAATTTTCAGCTGAAATTTTTCCATAAATATTATTATTATTATCCCATTTATTATTCTCATTAATAATTAAAACACCTTTTAATTATTAATCCTTTTTCTAAACACTTTAGAAATAATTCTCTCTCTTGATTTAATTTCCAAAAATTAAATCCTTAATTAATAATATTAAGAACTTTTCTTAATTAATTTATAATCAATTAAATCTCATTTAATCAATTATTAAATTTTCCAATTAATTATTTATTTCACAAATAAATAATTATTAGCCATTATTAATTAATTCCTCCACCATAAAATCATTCTCTTTTTATGGTGTGACCCTGTAGGTTCAATATTAAGCCGGTAGTAGAAATAAATAATAATAAAACTATTTTATCATTATTTATATAAATTCTCTAATTTATTAAATATGATTAATTAATTAATCATATTTATTCTACATCATGAGGGATACTTCTCAACATATCGCGACTATCCGGATAATATAAATTCACTGCTTAGAATACCAAGAACCTATTCAGTGAATAGTTACCGTACAATAAACTCCTTCTACCCTACAATGTCCCGATTAAATACAAGGCATGGATCTCGTGTCAAGCCTATCTAATTTAATCACTTGCTTACCATTTACTATGCGTAATTCTATGCAAATTTGAAACTCCTTTCTAATTTCATTCACTCTGGCCAGAGATTCCTGAACTAGCATAAGTGGATCAACCTTGAACATTCACTTCCTTCACTGGAAGGGGTAGATCCTTTATTGATCATACACTATCTTCATGTACAAATTCCTATACCCAGTAGAGCCCTAATAATTGTCCCTGGAGACTAAGAACTAAACCAAAGCATAGTTCAGTGTACACAAGATGACTATGATGACCTCAAGTCTAAGGATACTTGTACAACTATCACTATGTGAACAACTGCTGAAACGTGAGTGAACTCCATCAGTTGTTCAGCTGGGCGAGTCATGTTCAGTGAACTTATTCTATAATAAGCACCTACATACTAGCTATAGTGTCACCACACAAATGTCTATGAGAACAGACATCCTTCATAATGAAGCAAGCATAGTATGTACCGATCTTTGCGGATTATTAATTACCAGTTAGTAATCCTACGACCAGAAACTATTTAAGTTTAGAGTTATCATCTTTTAGGTCTCATTATTATGATCTCATCATAATCCATAAAAAGCTTTACTCTAAACTATGGTATATCTTATTTAAACACTTAAATAGATAAAGCCCGTATTAAAAAAACATATCTTTTATTAATATCAATGAAATTAAAACAGAATACATAAAAGTTATTCCTAAATCCTCATACATGATTGGACTTAGGACATATTCCTTTCAATCTCCCAATTGTACTAAAGCCAATCACTCTGGTATCTAATGCCCATCTTGTCTTTATGACGATCAAAGTGACTTTCATAAAGTAGCTTTGTGAGTGGGTCTGCTATGTTGTTATGTGTGTCAACTCTAATTCAATACAATACAAGAAATGTTATCGCGCTCCCACTAACCCTTTTGTAGACGCATGGTTCATCTTCATTTTTGATAAAATCAAACTCTTTGATTGTCTCATCAAAACGAATGTTCCATCTTTCGAGAAGCTTGCTTTAAACCACATATGGTTCGCAGCAGCTTACACACTAGGTTTTCATTTCCCTTGGAAAGAAAACCATCTGGCTATTTGCCAGATCTCATAGTAGTAGTACGCAGCAATCGCAAGCAAAATCCGAACTGATTATAACAGGGCTACAGGTAAAAGGCTTCATCAAAGTCAATCCATTACCTTTGTTTGAATTCTTTTGCCACAAGCCTGGCCTTATAGGTCTCTACCTGGCCATCTGCTCTAATCATTCTTTCGTATACCGTATACATAGATTCTTTTTCGGATTTCATGGCACTATGCCATTTTTCCGAGTCAACACTACTCATAGCCTCATTATAGGTTACAGGGTCGTCATCATCAATGATCGACAACTCATTATCATTCTCAATGACAAGGCCATATTACCTCTCAGGTTGGCGAGACACTCTCCCTGATCTATGAATGGGCTGTTCCACAAAAGGCTGTTCAGTCAGAACAGGTGTTTCCACTTGATCCGTAGTAGTTTGTGCTTCTTGAACTTCATCAAGTTCAATTTTGCTCCCACTGTTTCCTTCAAGGATAAACTCCTTTTCCAAGAAGGTAGCATGTCTGGAGACAAACACCCGATGATCGGTGCAAAAGTAATACCCTAAAGTCTCTTTAGGATATCCCACAAAACTACATTTTACGGATCGATATTCCAGCTTATCTGGGTCAACTTTCTTGACATAAGCTGGACATCCCCAAATCTTAACGTGTTTAAGACTCGGTTTCCTTTCTTTCCATATCTCATACGAAGTTTGAGGAACAGATTTTGGAAGGCACCATATTCAGTAAATATGCTGAGGTTTCCAATGCATAACCCCATAGGAATACTGGAAGATTTGCATAGCTCATCATGGACCGAACTATGTCTAACAAAGTTCGATTACTCCTTTCAGATACCAATCTGGAGGAGTCCACTGGGAGACTATACCATTTACTCTGAGATAATCTAGAAACACTCCATTAAAGTATTCACCACCTCGATCTGATCGAAGAGTTATAATACTATGTTTGGTTGTTTCTCCACTTCATACTTATATTCTTTGAACTTTTCAAAGGCCTCAGACTTGTGTTTCATCAAACACATATCCGAATCCAGATCTATCATCTATGAAAGTAATGAAGTATGAAAATCCACCCATGGCTTGCTTAGACATTGGTCCACATACATCTGTGTGTACCATTCCTAGCAAATTTGCAGTCCTCTCTCCATGTCTACTAAATGGAGACTGCAGTGCCACTATAAAGTGAGATTTTCATCATCCCTTTTCTTTTATTAGTTTGTTCAATCTGAAGTAAATTATGTCACATTTATACAGACCATTATTTAAAGTACCACGTCCATAAAGAATATTATCTCTAAGAATAGAACATTCATTATTCTCAATAATAAATGAAAATCCAGCCAAGTCTAACATGGGAATAATATTCCTCACAAATGAGGGAACAAAATAACAATTATTTCAAACAATAGTCTTGCCCATAGGCCTATGTAAATGAAATGATTCTACATCTACAGCAGCAACTCTTGCTCCATTTCCCATCAGTAGAATCACCTCCTCTTCCTCGAGAGTCCTACTTCTCCTTGGTCCCTGCAACAAATTGCAGATATGAGAACCACAGGCGGTATCTAATACCCAAGTAGAAATTTGATTTAATGACATATTCACTTCTATCATGAACATACCTGAATCAGAAGCGGTAGTCTCACTACCCTTCTTCTTCTTCAATTCTGCAAGGTAAACCTTGCAGTTCCTCTTCCAGTGCCCCACCTTGTTACAGTGAAAGCAAACAACTTTGCTCTTGGGGTCTTCAGCTTTTGGTGGAACCGGCGTTTTCTCACCTACTTTCTTCTTCTTGGAAGGGTTTCTCTTCCTTTTCTTAGGATTGGAACCTTCACCAATTAGAAGAACAGAACTCTTCTTAGGGGAAAATTCGATTCCGTAGTCTTCAACATGTTGTGGAGTTCAGGCAGGCTGACATCCAACTTATTCATGTGAAAGTTCACAACAAACTGCGAGAACGAACTCGGAAGCGATTGCAATACCAAGTCTTGGCTCAGCTCCCCATCCATGGCAAAACCAAGTTGTCCAAGACATTCAATCAAATTGATTATCTTAAGTACATGGTCATTCACAGATGATCCCTCAGACATCCTACAACCGAACAACTCTTTCGATATCTCATATCGAGCTGTCCTCCCCGCCACAGCATACAACTCTTGTAGATGCATGAGGATAGTGTGAGCATCCATATGCTCATGTTGCTTCTGTAGCTCAATGTTCATGGAAGCTAGCATGATGCATTTAGCAACATTTGCATCATCTATCCACCTACGATACACAACATGTTCATCATTATGTGCATCACTAGCAGGTTCAGTAGGCTTAGGTGAGTCAATCACGTATTCCAGCTTCTCAATCCTGAGAACAATTCTCAAGTTTCGAAGCCAGTCAGCATAATTAGGACCAGTCAATTTGTGAGCATCTAGTATGCCCCTGAGTGATAGTGCAGAAGACATAACGTACAAAGTAAATCTGTAAATGATAAACACATAACAACACTTAGCAAATATTCAATTTCATTTTAAAAACACTATATGAATCGGGTCTTTATTCATAAGTAGCTCCCACTAGTTTATCTAATTTATTCAACCCCCTACGTGAAAAATTAAGCATTCATAATGCTAGTGGGAATAGGGATCCTACATTCCATTACACAACCCCGGCTGTAGCACGAACCGCCATGTAATGTTCAATAGGCAGACAACTCTTGTCAATTACATCTTATGTTATTCCCTAATCAAACTTTAGCCTCTTGAATAATTGAGTCTCGGCTGTGGCACGACAAACTCAATATTCTAAGTCAAGTCTAACCCAACATTCCGTACAGTTGAATCAGTCCCCAAAGGCCCACGGCTGTGGCACGTACCGACCTTTAGATTCTTATTCAATGTACACATCTCTATGTAATAGACAAGTATTTCTTATTTCGAAATCAAAGCCCTCGGCTATAGCACGAACCGACAATGATTCAAAAATAAGAACTACTTTTCTATCATGTTGGAAGGCTATGACCGACACAAGCCCGTTGTGTCATTGGCCAATTACTACTTGATATTATTTAATTTTAGAGGGATTATATTATGTTACAATCATAATCATATTATAAAGAGATTCTTCCTTTTTAAATTAAAAATTTCAAATCAATAATCAATAATCAGATGATTCCCAGATCGGGTGGAGCATTGTCAAGAGGCGTCACTTAATAACCCTTTCTTACAGATAGAAATATGTTGTTGACAGAATCATCCTTTCTCTCATATCGAAAATTCATATTCAATTACGTGTTTCATAAACACAAGAATCTCCTGATTGTATTCGTAATATTGTTATTAAGGTTATGAAACAATTTCACTATACTAGGTTGTCTAACAAGCGCCTTATGTTCATTTAAGTTCACCTAAATCTATCATCGCATGATAAACTAAGCATATATCACATATATAAACATGAATAAACATCAAGGTAGGCATGTTACATCATCTAGCATATTGGTCTAAGCATTATACATCTCTATGTATCACATGAAGCATTTAAAAGCAATTAAAACAGTCAAAAACAGCTTTAAAACACTTCATGGAAATATAAACAGTTCAAAACTTTATATAAACTAAAATTCATCACTCCATTAGATCCGTCTCGGAAAAACGAATCCAACGGTATATTGCACGCCCAAAACGGAGTTACGAAACTCCCAGAAAAACAAATTTAATTTGGACAGTCGGGTTGTAACGCATTACAGGAACGCGTTACAAGCCCTGTAACGCATTCTGGTGATGTGTTACAACCCTTTTAAGCCGTTAAAAGGTGTAACGCATTCCGTGAATGCGCCACAGGGTGTAACGCATTCCCGGAATGCGCGACACCCCTTTTTTTTTTCTTTTGCAGCAGCCGACAACTGTTCTCGATCGCCGCGCAGCCGTCCTTCTCTGTCTTCTTCCGTGCATCACAGATAATAACAGCAGACAAACAACAGTACAAACAGATATATTGCAGATATATATATATATATATACAACTTAATATACATATATATACTTATTTAATTACGAATTTAATTACAAGAACTTCAAAAATTCATAATAAAAAATCTATACATCATAAAATTATGAAAAAAATACCCAGACGATCTACAACACTTGTAAAACCCAGATCAACATTCAAAATTATTCTGAGAAACGATTTCTCATCAGACAAAATTAATCCATGATATAACTTGTAAAAATCATAATTAATTCATACAAGCACATAAAATTCTGAAATTTTTACCACAGATCTATATGCATACAACCTATGCTCTGATACCATTGTTGGAATTTAATCGCAACGGAGGCATGGTAAAACACTTTTACACATACAAAATCCAAATAAAAGCATATAAATCGTGGTAAAAACGAGGGGATCGATTATTAACCTTTAATATGCGATCCAAAAACAACGTTCGGAGATCCTTAGCAGCTCCTCCTCAAATGTGAAGCACTCCACCGGTATCCACCAAGAAAACGACGTTAAGGAGGAGGAGGAGGAGGTGGAGAGAATTTGGTTTTCTAAAACTTTTGAGTTTTTGGGGTTCAAATAAAAATAGGGTCTATAATAGTATATTTATAGGCAAAATTTTCAGCTGAAATTTTCCCATAAATATTATTATTATTATCCCATTTATTATTCTCATTAATAATTAAAACACCTTTTAATTATTAATCCTTTTTCTAAACACTTTAGAAATAATTCTCTCTCTTGATTTAATTTCCAAAAATTAAATCCTTAATTAATAATATTAAGAACTTTTCTTAATTAATTTATAATCAATTAAATCTTATTTAATCAATTATTAAATTTGCCAATTAATTATTTATTTCACAAATAAATAATTATTAGCCATTATTAATTAATTCCTCCACCATAAAATCATTCTCTTTTTATGGTGTGACCCTGTAGGTTCAATATTAAGCCGGTAGTAGAAATAAATAATAATAAAACTATTTTATCATTATTTATATAAATTCTCTAATTTATTAAATATGATTAATTAATTAATCACATTTATTCTACATCGTGAGGGATACTTCTCAGCATATCGCGACTATCCGGATAATAAGAATTCACTGCTTAGAATACCAAGAACCTATTCAGTGAATAGTTACCGTACAATAAACTCCTTCTACCCTACAATATCCCGATTAAATACAAGGCATGGATCTCGTGTCAAGCCTATCTAATTTAATCACTTGCTTACCATTTACTATGCATAGTTCTATGTAAATTAGAAACTCTTTTCTAATTTCATTCACTCTGGCCAGAGATTCCTGAACTAGCATAAGTGGATCAGCCTTGAACATTCGCTTCCTTCACTGGAAGGGGTAGATCCTTTATTGATCATACACTATCTTCATGTACAAATTCCTTTACCCAGTAGAGCCCTAATAATTGTCCCTGGAGACTAAGAACTAAACCAAAGCATAGTTTAGTGTACACAAGATGACTATGATGACCTCAAGTCTAAGGATACTTGTACAACTATCACTATGTGAACAACTGCTGACACGTGAGTGAACTCCATCAGTTGTTCAGCTGGGCGAGTCATGTTCAGTGAACTTATTCTATAATAAGCACCTACATACTAGCTATAGTATCACCACACAAATGTCTATGAGAACAAACATCCTTCATAATGAAGCAAACATAGTATGTACCGATCTTTGCGGATTATTAATTACCAGTTAGTAATCCTACGACCAGGAACTATTTAAGTTTAGAGTTATCATCTTTTAGGTCTCACTATTATAATCTCATCATAATCCATAAAAAGCTTTACTCTAAACTATGGTATATCTTTTTTAAACACTTAAATAGATAAAGCCCGTATTAAAAAAAACATATCTTTTATTAATATCAATGAAATCAAAACAGATTACATAAAAGTTATTCCTAAATCCTCATACATGATTGGACTTAGGACATATTCCTTTCAAAAACTCTTCCTCTGTAAATCACGTGTTCAATACCAAACACTTGCAATACTAATAGTTAAACAAATTTTCAGATTTCGGGTTTGGTTTTCAGGTTTTGTGTTCGGGTCTCGGGTATAAATAAATATCCAATCCCAAATAATCGGGTTTCAGGTATACCCAAATCCAATCCGAAATTCGATAGATCGGGTTCAGGTATCTTCTAGGTACAGGTCGGGTTCAGGTATGGATAAATTTTTCGGATTTGGATATGGATTATGTCATACCCGGCCCTATCCGAACTGATTGCCATAATTTAGTAAAATTTTATAACGTAATTGTTGTGCAAGACATGCATGTACAATAACAAGACTAAGTCACATTGACAACCCTAAGATTAAGTTGTACGATAATCAATTCTATATTACGTAATTATATTTCTTGAGTCTGTAAAATGGTTAGAAGATCAAACTAGGGGATTTTTCTGTGAAAAAATTCAAGCTAAGGAATAAACTATAGAAGAAGATCAAGCCATGATCATGCCTTAGAGAAAAGTGTAGAAGCTTGGAGTTGAATAAAGATGTTCTATGAAAAATTCTCTAAGTCAAGATATCAACAAGTCACAAATCAAGTTATATCGAGAAGTCATTCGAGAAGTCCAAAATGACTTTTAGATAAGTCCAAAATGGCATATAGAGAAGTCTCAGAGATATCAACAAGTCAAATGAAGATGTAGAAAACTAGAGATATCGACAAGTCATTTCTGCATGTAGAGAACTCAGAGATATCAACAAGTCAAATGAAGATGTGAAGAATTGGAGATATCGACAAGTTAATTTCTCATATAGAGATCTCATAGATAACGATAAGTCAAATTGTGTATATAGAGATCTCAGAGATATTGAAAAGTCATTTCTACATGTAGAGATCTCAGACATAATGACAAGTAATTACACATGCAAGGATCTAGAGACCTCGACAAGTTAAGTATAACTATAGAGAACTCAGAGATCTCGATAAGTCATTATACTTATCGAGATGTCACTTCTCTATAGAACAAACTGGAGATCTCGATATACTTCTCAAATTCAGAATGCAGACAAGTTCAAGATTCAAGATTATCAGTCAACAAACGATCTATTCACTAGATTGAAAAGTCTACAAAGTAGGTGGAAGAATACAAGATCAAGGGCCAAGATTAATTGGACAAAAGGTGGTCACAGACCTGCAAGATTCTGCACATATTTGCTAAGATGTAAATGGAAATAGAAAAAGCTTGCTTTAGAAAGTAGTTTAGTACATTTTAGTGCTAGTCTTGTAAACCTGTGATGCTAGTCTATAAAGCATGCATGGGTCCTTAGTTCACATGTAACAAAAAAATCTAGATTTTCTTGTATTCTCTCAAGATAGAAGCTGAGTTATTATTTTCTTAAGAACACAAATTTGTAGCAAGATAATCTTAATTAATACAAATGAAGTGAATTTTGAAAATATTGTGCTTGTTGATTAATTATGTAAACATAATATCTCTACAATATATTAACTGTTTTGTTCACCTACAATCCAAACAATTTTAAAAGGGCTAAATCCCAGAAACACATTCACCCCCTATGTTGCATTCAATATCTAACAAGTGGTATCAGAGCAAAATCTGAAAGTAAACAGATAAAGATCTTGGAAGAATGAGTGCATAAAAGTTAAGCAGTATGAAGATACCAGCCTTTGATAAAATCAACTATACACTATGGAAGAAAAGGTTGATGTTGTTCATAAGGATGGCCAACCCTATGTACATTCAGATTCTCAAAAATGGACCTTTTATTCCCATGGAAAGAGTTGATGAGTCTACTAATGGAGACATGGTCATACCAGCTCATTTCCCCCCCCCAAACACCCCTCAAAATACACAGAGCCTAAAAAAGAAAAGGTTTTTTTGGATAGTGGCCTGCAACTAATAATGATAGAGTCACTTAACAATATTATGTTGTTGGATATATTTGAGATGTCATGTCTAATATGTTTCATGTTTAGTTTTCAGATCTTAACTAACAGGAAATATCAGTTCTTACTGGAATCAGGACTTACTGGAAGTCAGGACTTAAGGATATCAGGACTAAGATTATCAGAAGATAATATCAGAAGATGGATATCAGAACTTAAGTACTGGAGGACTAACAGTTAAGGAAAGAAGCTGATTTACAGGAAAGAAGATCGAGACTAATACAAGAATAAAATATGCATGGAAAGAGTTAGAGGACTAGAAGAATTATATAAGATATCTGATTGATATATTTTAGGAGACAGAATTATATTCCATATCAATTAGAAGTTATCTTGTAACTGTGTGTCTATATAAACACATACATAGGTTTACTCTATAAGAGTTACGATCATCGAGAAGATCATATATTGTAACCTAGCAGCTCTCGTTATATTTGTTCATCACTGAGAGAGAACAGTTCCATTGTAACAGAGTTTATTATATCGAATACATCTATTTTGTGTTACTTGTGTTTTAAATCGATTTGATTGTATTTTACACTGTATTCAACCCCCTTCTACAGTGTTGTGTGACCTAAAAAGTGGTATCAGAGACTATCTGTTAACACACATACAGTAAAGATCCAAAACAATCATGTCTGAAGAAGCAAAAAATCCAACCAAGCCCGCCAAAACTGAAGAAACTCCAAAGACTCAAACCCACACTCGATATGAGACTATCAGGGTTCCCATGCTGAGACCTTCCGAGTATCCCATATGGAAAGTGAAGATGGCTATGTTTCTGGAAGCTACAAATCCAGGATACCTTGACAGAATTAATGAAGGACCGCATAAGCCAACCATGCTCTCTGTTGTAGTTGCAGATCAGCCAGCAAAGACCATACCAAAGGAGAAAAGTGAATACACAACTGAAGATATCTCATCTATTGCCAAGGATGCAAAGGTAAGGCATTTGGTGCATAGTGCCATTGATAATGTCATGTCAAATAGGGTAATTCAATGCAAGACTGCAAAGGAGATATGGGATGCTTTGGAGACAAGGTGTCAGGGAACTGATGCAATCAAGAAAAACAGGAGGACTATACTCACTCAAGAGTATGAGCATTTTGACTCAAAAAGTGATGAGTCATTAACTGACTTATATGACAGATTTTTCAAACTCTTGAATGATCTGTCACTGGTGGACAAGGATTATGCCATTGAAGATTCGAATCTAAAATTCCTTTTATCTCTTCTTGAAAGTTGGGATTTTAAAGCTACTATTATAAGAGACAACTATGCTCTTGATGAAACTAACCTTGATGAAATTTATGGAATGCTCAAGACTTATGAACTTGAGATGGATCAAAGAAGCAAGAGATATGGGAGAAAGTCAAGGACAATTGCTCTTAATGCTGAGGAGGAATCCCCCAAAGTGGCGGTCTCAAAGAAAGGAAAAGGAAAGGCTCTCATCATAAAGTCTGATTCAGAATCATCAAGTTCTGATGATGATGATTCAGAAACTGAAAGTCTACCTAAAGTAGATGCTGATGAAGAGATGATGAAGCTGTGTGCTCTTATGGTGAAGGGTATCAGAAAGATAGCCTACAGGAAATTCAGAAGGGGAAAGAAGTTTTCCAAGAAAGGTAGAAGTTCTGATAAGAAGGGCTTCAGAAAATCTGAAGGCAAGGGAAAAAAGTCTGACAGAGGAGATTACTCAAATGTCAAATGTCAAATGCTACAACTGTGGTGAGAAAGGCCACATATCTCCTGACTACAAGAAAGGAAAGAGTGACAAAGGCAAGGCTCTTGTCACAAAGAAGAAAAACTGGACATACACCTCAGATTCTAAAGATAAGGAGAACTATGCCTTGATGGCAAATGCTGATAGCAATTCTGATGCTGCTGAGTTAAAGGTACCTCAAATAACTTATGCCTTTCATACTGATGATATTACTGAGTTGAGATTATATCTTAAAACCATGTTTATTAGCTATATAGATCAAACTTTAACATGTGAAAGATAACTTCTGAAAATCTTGCTTTTAAAAAAAAGAATGATTATTTAGAAAAAGAGTTAGTTATGTTCCATCAAACTCAGAAGGATAGAGATGATGCTTTCTATGTTAGAGATGAAGTGCTAAAAATGAATAAATATCTAAAAACCGAGTTAGAAAAGGAGAGAGAGATTATCAGGACTTGGACTAACTCTGGAAGAGCAACTCAGGATATACTAAGTAGTGGGAACTGGAAAGAGGGCTTAGGTTATGGAGATGAGAAAAGTGAAAAAAGGAACTGAACAAGTTAAGCCTATTGTTAAACAGACTACTAAGCCAAAGGTAAATCCTATTAAATTTGTAGCTAAAACTGTAAAGTATGATTCTGAAAAGATGAAAGATATTGAGACAGAAGTGATAGCAGAGTCAACTTCTGACAAATTAGAACAGGATAAACCAACTGAAGTTAACATAGGCTTAATGACCAAAAAGCAGCTTAAACACAACCTGAAAGAGATTACCAGTGTAAACAAGGTAAAGGTAGCTAGGAAAAATAGGAATGGAAAGGAAGGTGTGAATAAAAGCAACAATTATATGCATGTTCCTAATGCTCCTAGAAAGAAATGCTATAACTGTGGAAACTCTAACCATCTGGCTTCTTTTTGCAGGAAGAATAAAAATATAAACTCCTTACCTTCTAAGTCAGGAGTTAAGAGTCAGTATGTTAGGTTTAAGACACAAAATCCTTGTTTTCATTGTGGTAGTATATGGCATTCCATTTATACTTGTAAGGAATATCATAGTTTGTACTATGATTATTATCAGATAAAACCTTCCTTGAAGAAAGTTGCTTTAATTCCTTCTAGTGTAAAGTATGATGCAAAGTCTGATACTGTTAATACTGATAAGAAAAATGTTAGCATAAACTCTGATATTAAATCCGCTGCAAATGTTAACAAACTTAAAAAGGCCAAAGGATCTAAGCAAGTCTGGGTCCTTAAAACTAATCATTAGCGGTCTTTGTGATTGCAGGGCAATAGGAAGAACATCCTAGTTATGGAAAGTGGATGTTCAGGACATATGACTGGAAATAAAGCCCTGCTATCATATTTTTTGGAGAAAGCTGGCCCAAGAGTTTCTTATGGAGATGGCAATATTGGAAAAACTCTGGGATATGGCAAGCTCAATCTTGGGAATGTCATCATTGAAACAGTAGCTCTTGTCTCAGGACTTAAACACAATCTGTTGAGTATTAGTCAAATCTGTGATAGAGGTTATCATGTGGATTTCTTTGAAGAACACTGTGAAGTTATAAGTAATTCAACAGGCAAAGTAGTTCTGAAGGATATAGGCATGGTAACATTTATGAAGCCAGACTTTCAACAAGTACTGATGGTTCTGCAATCTGTCTGCTGAGTAGAGCATCAATTGAAGAAAGTTGGAATTGGCACAAGAAACTCTCTCATTTAAATTTCAAAAATATAAATGAACTTGTAAAGAAAGATCTTGTGAGAGGATTGCCAAAAACAGTATTTGCTCCTGATGGCCTTTGTGATTCATGTCAGAAGGCAAAACAAAGAAAATCTTCTTTCAAGAGCAAAGCCGAGTCATCAATTCTTGAGCTTTATCACCTACTGCATGTTGATCTATTTGGTCCAGTCAATGTCATGTCTATTGCAAAGAAGAAATATGCTATGGTTATAATGGATGAGTTGACAAGGTACATTTGGGTGTACTTCTTGCACAATAAGACTTAAACTACATCTACTCTAACTGATCATGTCAGACAGCTGGATAAATTGATCAAAGATTCTGTTAAAATAATAAGGAGTGATAATGACACTAAGTTCAAGAATTCAATCATGGAAGAGTTCTGCAAAGATCATGGAATCAAACAGGAATTTTCTGCACCTGGAACTCCACAGCAAAATGGAGTTGTAGAAAAAAAGAACATGACTCTCATTGAAGCTGCACGAACAATGCTTGATAAAGCAAAACTACCAACCTATTTTTGGGCTGAAGCTGTGCAGACTGCTCGTTTTACACAAAATGCTGCACTTATAAACAAGCATGGAAAAACACCATATGAGATGGTGAAGAAAAAGAAGCCAAATCTGAAATACTTTCATGTATTTGGTTGCAAGTGTTTTGTTCTTAAGACTCATCCTGAACAGCTGTCAAAATTTGATCTAAAAGCTGATGAAGGAATTTTTGTTGGATATCCACTTTCCATAAAAGCCTTCAGAGTCTACAATTTAAGAACAAGAGTTGTTATGGAATCTATCAATGTCTTTTTTGATGTTAAGAAAATTACTGGACTTGAAGATTTCGATGATCATGATCAGCTGAGATTTGAGAATGAAGATTTAAATTCTGATTCAGGAAATTTTGATGACTTAAATCCTGATCCTGTAAGCTCTAATGGATTAAGTTCTGATGTCATTGAATCTGTGGTAACAACTCCAAAGGAAAATGCACCTGTCCAAGGGGAGCAAGCTGAAGAATCTACCACATCTCAAGACTCTCGAGAAGCATCAGAACCTGTCTCTGGCTCTTCAAGTTCTGATTCGTCTAGTACTGATGAGCCAAATTCTGATAATTCTGGAAGCTCTGATTCTTCAACTCCTGAAAAATCAAACTCAAATTCTGAAGTCTCAGAGAGCATAACTACAGGGGGAGCATCAGAAAATGCTGATGGAGATAACATGGATCATGGGGGAGGATCTAGTTCTAGATATCAACTTCCATATGCAAGGAAGTGGACTAAAGCACACACACCAGATTTAATCATTGGAGATCCTGAAGCAGGTGTTAGAACTAGAACTGCAACTTTAAATGAATGTCTCTATCATTCCTTTCTATCTCAGACTGAACCAAAGAAAGTGGAAGAAGCTCTTCAAGATGCTGATTGGGTGCAAGCAATGCAGGAAGAGTTAAATGAATTTGAAAGAAATAAAGTCTGGACCCTAGTGTCAAGACCAAAGAACAGATCAGTTGTTGGTACAAATGGATCTTCAGAAATAAAACTGACAGTGATGGCATAATTACAAGGAATAAAGCAAGACTGGTTGCTAAATGCTACTCTCAATATGAGGGTATTGATTATGATGAAACATTTGCACTAGTTGCTAGATTAGAAGCCATAAGGATCTCTTTGGCTTATGCTGCTCACAAGAAGTTTAAAGTCTTTCAAATGGATGTGAAAAGTGCTTTTCTCAATGGAGAATTGGAAGAAGAGGTATATGTTGAACAACCACCAGGCTTTGTAGATACTAAAATTCCCAATCATGTCTATAGGCTTGACAAAGCACTTTATGGCCTTAAGCAAACTCCAAGAGCATGGTATGAAACATTAGCTCAATTCCTTCTGGAAAGTGGATTTCACAGAGGCACAATTGACAAGACTTTATTCTATCTCAACCATGGAAAGGACTTACTTCTGGTACAGATATATGTTGATGATATCATATTTGGTTCTACTAATTCCAAACTGTGTGAGAAGTTTGCAAAGCTAATGCAGTCAAGATATCAAATGAGTATGATCGGAGAACTCAGCTATTTTCTGGGCCTTCAAGTCAAGCAAATTGAAGAAGGCACTTTTATCTGTCAATCCAAGTACACCAGAAATTTATTGAAGAAATTTGGAATGCAAGATTGTTCAACTGCATCCACTCCCATAGCCACTGCAACCAAGTTAGATAAGGATACTGGTACATCAGTAGATATTACTAACTACAGAGGTATGATTGGATCACTACTCTATCTAACTGCAAGTGGACTTGATATCATGTATGCTACCTGTCTTTGTGCCAGATTTCAGGATGATCCAAGAGAACCTCATTTAATAGCTATGAAAAGAATTTTCAAGTACCTTAAGGGTACAGCTGATCTGGGATTGTGGTATCCTAGGGAATCAGATTTTAAGCTAATTGGTTACTCAGATGCAGATTTTGCAGGATGCAAAATAGACAGGAAAAGCACTAGTGGAAGCTGCCAATTTCTTGGAGGCAGATTGGTTTCTTGGTTTAGCAAGAAACAAAAGTCAATTTCCACATCAACTGTAGAAGCAGAATATATTGCTGCAGGAAGCTGCTGTGCACAGATTCTTTGGATGAAGAATCAGTTAGTGGATTATGGGTTAGAATTTTCTAAAATCCCTATTTACTGTGATAATTAAAGTGCTATTGCTATGACAGGTAATCCAGTTCAACACTCAATGACAAAGCACATCAGCATTAGGTACCATTTCATAAGGGAACATGTGGATGAAGGTACAGTGGAATTGCATTTTGTTCCAACAGATCAACAGCTAGCAGATATCTTCACAAAACTACTATGTGAAGCTACTTTTATAAGATTGGTAAATGAACTTGGAATGTGTTAGGAATATGTGTATTAGTTTGATGATGAGTTAAGTAAAATACTTAAGTAGAAATCTAGTGTTTGTAGCCTCAACGGATAAGATCATCTTGGCTATCCGTTGAAGGAGTAGCTGTACTTAGCAATAAGTTTAGTATTGTAGCACATTTCACTCTCTGGTTTCAAGCTGTAATTCTTAGATGTTGTTAGGAAATAATCAGTCATGTTGACTACTAATGGATGTACAAATAGGAGGGCTAATTGTAAATATTTCATGCCTTGTAATTTTGTATAAGTGAAGAAGTGTCAACGAATATTGAAGACCTTCAACGGATAAGAAACAAAGCTTCAACGGATGTCTCTATTGCTTCAACGGATAATATCCATCAACGGATAAGTGCTTCAACGGATAAAGACTTCAACTGATAATGCATCAACGGATAAAGCTTCAACGGATAAAGCCTCAACGGATAAGGCATCAACGGATGAAAGCTTCAACGGATGCTTAGTTCATTAGCAGTTGATAGTGACAATTCACAAGCTGACAGAGGCACATGGGTTGACAGAGACATACTGGAATGTGGAAGCCTCTAGGAGGAATCAAGAAAATGCAGCATTTCCATTCTGATGCAAACAAGGAAGTATTCAAAGATTTACAGATTATCCTAGATTGCATTGGATAGAGAAATGAAAAAGAAACATGTGAAGAATCTTTTCAATTGTATTTTACAGTTTGTCTTCACTTGTAAACTTGGTGATATATAAACCAAGTAGCAGCTAGTAATTAGATATGAATTTTCCTGAGCTTTTTAGAAATATCAAAAGAGAAAATCATCTAGTTTGTACTAGGAAGCAGCTGTGATTTAATTCTTTGAATCACAGATTTTCTGAAATAACACATCTCTGGTGGAACAACAAATCCACCAGAAAAGTTTTTAAGTTCTTTGTGCTCATTATATTTGTGTTTGAATATATATCTATCTGTATCAGCTTCAAGCAATTCACACACATTTGATCACTCAAACACTTAGCCTTAGAAACTGCTCAAAACTTGAAAAAGTTTTGAGATTTACATTCAACCCCCCTTCTGTAAATCTCATTGTTAGTCCACTGGGAATAACAATTGGTATCAGAGCGAGCTCTTAACATATAAAGAGTTTAAAGATCTATTCTTCTAACATCATGAGTGCACAGAAGAATCCTCCTGCTACCATCATGAGTAGGAAGGATATTGGTGTAAAGATCCCAGTCCTGGAAAAAGATAATTATCATCACTAGAAAGTAAAGATGCATTTACATCTTCTTTCTCAAGATGAAAGCTACATCAACTGTATTGAAAATGGTCCTCACATCCCTCACAAAGTAGCCACAGCTGCTACTGCAACAGTTGCTGTTGGACAGTCCATTCCCAAGCCAAAAGCAGAATGGACTATTGAAGACATGGAAGAAATCCGCAAGGATAAGAGAGCTATGAACATTTTGTTTAATGGCTTAGATCAAGATATGTTTGACAATGTCATCAATAGCCAAACTGCAAAGGAAGTTTGGGATACTGTACAAATCATCTGTGAAGGTACTGAGCAGGTCAGAGAGAACAAGATGCAGCTTCTTATTCAATAGTATGAATATTTTCACTGTGAAGAAGGTGAATCATTAAATGATACCTTCAACAGGTTTCAGAAACTGTTGAATGGATTGAAGCTGTATGGTAGAGTGTACCAAGTCAAGGATTCCAACTTAAAATTTCTTAGGTCTCTGCCAAAGGAATGGAAGCCCATGACTGTCTCTTTGAGAAATTCTCAAGATTATAAGAACTTCACACTTGAAAGACTATATGGAATTCTGAAGACTTATGAACTTGAAATGGAGCAGGATGAGCTGTTGGAAAAGGGAAAGAGAAAAGGAGGAACAATTGCTCTTGTAGCTGACAGTGAGAAGATGGAAGCCAGGAATGAGGAGAAGACAATGCCAAGTCTCAAAATTGGCACAAGCAAATCAGAATCAAGCAAGGGTAAAGAGCAAGTTGCTGAGGATGAAGACAATTCCAGTCAGGATGAATCTGATGATATTGAAGAACATTTGGCCTTTCTGTCCAGGAGGTTTGCAAAAATGAAGTTCAGGAAAAACATAAAGTTCACTAAGCCAAACAAAAACATAGTGGACAAATCAAAGTTCAAATGTTACAACTGTGGCATTAGTGGACACTTTGCAAGTGAGTGTAGGAAGCCAAATTCTGAGAAAAAGAAATTTGAGCAAGTTGATTACAAAAAGAAGTATTTTGTTTTGCTCAAACAAAAGGAAAGAGCTTTTCTCACTCAAGATGATTGGGCAGCAGATGGGGTAAATGAAGATGATGATGTGGAATATGTCAACCTAGCCCTGATGGCTAATTTTGATGAAAATGAAACTAGTTCATCAAGCAACCAGGTAATTACTACTGATCTCTCTCAGCTTTCTAAACATGAATGCAATGAAGCCATAAATGATATGACCAATGAATTATATCATTTGCGTGTTTCCCTTAAATCACTAGCAAAAGAAAACATTAGGATCAAGGAGAATAATGTGTTTTTAAGTGATAGGAATGTTGTGTTAGAGGATCAGGTAATTGAGCTTGAAAAGATAAAACTTAAATGCTTGACTGTTGAGAGTGAACTAGCAGAAGCTGTTAAGAAAGTAGAAATTCTTTCTACACAGTTAGAAAGTGAGCAAGAGGTAATCAAGGCTTGGAAAACATCTAGGGATGTTAGTGTTCAGATTGCAAAGGTTCAGGGAATTGAATCATTCTGTGAGGATGCCTGGAAGAAAAACAAAAAGGAGTTAGAATTAATTGATGGATTGTCAACGGATGTGGAATCAACGGATGATGAAAGTTATCTGTTGAAGGAAGAAAAGGAGCATCCGTTGAAGGCTCATCAATTAAAACAGGCAAGTTCTTTTAAAAATAAAAGTCTCAATAAAAAGAATGATTCAACTCTCAAGAACTTTGTCAAAGAAGGAGCTAGCACATCCAGAGATGTCAGTAAGGTGAATATAGGACACATGACTTTAGATCAGCTAAAAGATAGGCTTAAGTTGGTTGAGGATAAGAAGGAAACTAAAAGAAAATCTAAAAGAAATGGGAAGGTAGGGATTAATAAACATAACAATTACACACCTGATAGGTATGCTCCTAGAAAAAGCTGTGTGTATTGTAAAAGTGTTAATCACCTATCTGATAATTGCAAATCTATTAAAAATGCTCCCATGCCTTCAAATCCCTCCATGCCTAACATGTCTATGTCACCTCTGCATGCTATGCCTGTTATGTCTCACCAGAATCCCCATGCACATTTTGCAAACATGCCATATATTAACAATCCTTATTTTACTGCATTTAGTATGCCTCAAATGCCATACAATATGCCTATGTGGAATAACATGTTTGCACAACCTATGCCTTATCAAATTCAATCAAATGTGTTAAATGATTCTGTGACTAACCCTACACTTCAACCAACCACATCTGAGACCAAGGTTGACCCAAAGTTACCTAAGTCAAAAGATGCAGGAGGAATGAAGTCTAGGAAAAAGACTAACAAGGCTGGACCCAAGGAAACTTGGGTACCAAAATCAACTTGATTGATTTTGTTGTGTGCAGGGACAAAGAAGGAATCTATGGTACTTGGACAGTGGTTGTTCAAGACACATGACAGGAGATTTCACCCTGCTCACAGAGTTTAAGGAGAGAGCTGGCCCTAGCATAACCTTTGGAGATGACAGCAAAGGATTCACTATGGGATATGGCTTGATTTCAAAAGAAAATGTCATCATTGATGAAGTTGCATTGGTTGATGGTCTCAAACACAATTTATTGAGCATCAGTCAACTATGTGATAGAGGGAATACTGTTTCCTTCAATTCTGAAGCCTGTATTGTCACAAGTAAAAAGGACAATAAAGTGGTTCTAACTGGAGTTAGAAAAGGGAATGTGTACTTAGCTGATTTCAACTCTACAGATGCAGAATCCATTACTTGTCTTCTCAGCAAAGCAAGTCCAGTTGAAAGTTGGCTATGGCACAAGAAGCTGTCCTATTTGAATTTCAAGACAATGAATGATCTAGTCAAAAAGGACTTAATTAGAGGAATGCCTCTAGTGGAATTCACAAGGGATGGACTGTGTGATGCTTGTCAGAAAGGAAAGCAAAAGAAAGTATCATTCAGTAAGAAGCTTGAATCTGCAATTGATGAACCACTACAACTTCTACACATGGATCTTTTTGGACCAGTCAATGAATTGTCGATTTCAAGGAAAAGATACTGCCTAGTGATTGTAGATGATTTCTCAAAGTTTTCATGGGTTTATTTTCTTAGATCAAAGGATGAAGCTAGTGAAATCATCATCAATCATATCAAGCAAGTCAACAATCATCCTGATTTTAAAGTAAGGAATATTAGGAGTGACAATGGAACTGAGTTCAAGAATTCAACCATGAAGTTGTTCTGTGAAGAAAGTGGGATCATGCATGAGTTCTCAGCTCCAAGAACTCCACAACAAAATGGTGTGGTGGAAAGGAAGAACAGATCACTAATTGAAGCTGCAAGGACAATGCTTGAAGAGTCAAAACTCCCAACTTATTTTTGGGCTGAGGCTGTTAACTGTGCATGTTACACTCAGAATATTTCTCTAATCAATCAGGCAAAATGCATGACTCCCTATCAATTATTCAAGAGAAGAAAACCAACTTTAAACTTTCTACATGTCTTTGGTTGTAAATGCTACATCTTAAGGAATCAATCTGATCACAAAGGGAAGTTTGATGCAAAGGATGATGAAGGAATATTTGTTGGTTATTCTGCTGGAAAATCATATAGGGTCTACAATCTAAGAACCAACATTGTCATGGAATCTGTACATGTTG
Organism: Apium graveolens; assembly: GCF_009905375.1. Taxonomy (NCBI): domain Eukaryota; kingdom Viridiplantae; phylum Streptophyta; class Magnoliopsida; order Apiales; family Apiaceae; genus Apium; species Apium graveolens. The sequence continues at coordinate 100,061,814 of NC_133652.1, forward strand.
TGTTTGATGATAAAAAGATTGATGGACTAACAGATGAGGGACATCATGAAGGACTCAAATTTGACAACATTGAGATATACTATGATGATAGTGAAGATGAGAATGATAAAGAAGGCATCTCAAGAAGAATTCAGAATCTGCCTTTGGATAATGCACAGAATGCTGCATCCGTTGAAAGTCATAATTCAGCTTCCGTTGAAAGAAGCAATGCAGCATCCGTCGAAAGACAAAGTGCATCATCCGTTGAAGTTCATAATGAAGCATCCGTTGATCACAGTCTGTCAACGGATAATCAATTCACTTCATCAGTTGATAGAGCTCCCAATTCCTTTCAAAGGATCAGCAACTCAGGGGGAGTTTCAACAAATCAACATTCTATCTCACATCATGATAATACTGAGGCAACCTCATTTAGGGCTAATCTACCACCTCAAAGGAAATGGACCAAGAATCACCCTTTTGAACTGATCATTGGTGATGCTACATCAAAAGTGCAAACTAGAAGGGATACTCAAGATGAATGTCTGTATAGTAGCTTTCTATCACAGGAGGAACCTAAGCGAGTGGAAGAAGCTATATTGGATCCAGATTGGATTTTAGCAATGCAAGAGGAGCTAAACCAATTTGAGAGGAATAAAGTATGGAAGCTGGTACCCAAGCCAAAGAACAAGAATTCTATTGACACAAAATGGGTATTCAGAAACAAGAAGGATGAAAATGGCATTGTCATAAGGAATAAAGCCAGATTGGTTGCTAAAGGCTATTCTCAACAAGAGGGAATAGATTTTGATGAAATATTTGCTCCAGTTGCCAGACTTGAAGCCATCAGAATCTTTCTAGCCTATGCAGCTAATGCCAATTTCAAAGTCTATCAGATGGATGTCAAGAATGCATTTCTAAATGGGGAATTGGAGGAAGAAGTTTATGTAAGCCAACTTCCAGGTTTTGAAGATCCAAATTTTCCAGACCATGTGTATTATCTGTTGAAAGCACTCTATGGACTAAAGCAAGCACCTAGAGCCTGGTATGAGACTTTGTCAAAGTTCCTTCTAGATAATCACTTCACAAGAGGTACTGTTGACAAAACTCTCTTCTTTAGAAATGTTAATGGCTCTAAGATACTTGTACAAATTTATGTAGATGATATTATATTTGGATCTACAGATGATAAGCTTTGTAAAAAGTTTGCTAAATTAATGCAAAGTAAATATGAAATGAGCATGATGGGAGAGCTAACTTACTTTCTTGGTTTACAAGTTAAACAAGTTAGTGGTGGAATTTTCATTAGTCAAACTAAATATATTTATGATCTTTTAAACAAGTTTGACGTAATGGATTGTTCACCTGTAAAAACTCCCATGGCCACTGCCACTAAGCTTGAATTAAACAAGGCTGAAAAGTCTGTGGATATTACAAGTTATAGAGGCATGGTTGGCTCACTTTTATATTTAACTGCTAGTAGACCTGATATAATGTTTTCTACATGTCTCTGTGCTAGATTTCAAGCTGACCCTAAAGAATCTCACTTAGTGGCTATTAAAAGAATTTTCAGATATCTCAAGGGGACTCCAAATCTAGGAATTTGGTACCCTAGAGAGTCTGGTTTTGATCTAATTGGCTACTCAGATGCAGATTATGCAGGTTGCAAAATAGAAAGGAAAAGCACAACAGGCACCTGTCAATTTCTAGGGAACAAGCCTGTATCATGGTTCAGCAAGAAGCAGAATTCTGTTTCCACATCAACAGCTGAAGCTGAGTACATTGCTGCTGGTAGTTGCTGTGCACAGATACTATGGATGAGGAATCAACTATTTGACTATGGTCTGACTGTTGACAAAATTCCAATATTCTGTGACAACACAAGTGCCATTGCCATTACTGAAAATCCAGTGCAGCACTCAAGAACCAAGCACATTGATATCAAGTACCACTTCATTAGGGAACATGTGATGAAAAGTACAGTGGAACTTCATTTTGTTCCAAGTGAAAAGCAGACTGCAGACATATTTACCAAGCCACTTGATGAATCAACATTCACAAGATTAGTAAGTGAGTTAGGTATGCTTAATTATTCATAATCTATGTCATCTATATAATCTGTCTTGAAGCCTGAAATGAAATTTGCTACAAGAACAAAGTTGGCTTTAATTAAGACTTATCCTATCAACGGATATTCTCTATCCGTTGAAAGCCAAAATTGTTCTATCAACGGATGTTTATTATCCGTTGAAAGACAAATACATTTCTGGTAATTTTATCCTTCAACGGATAAAATGGTGTTGTTCATCAACGGATAACTATTTCCCTTATCCGTTGAAGTGTCACGTCAGTTACTATAAGTGAGTCTCAGCCGTTGATTCTTTTACTCAACCGTTGATACAGATATACAGTGTTGTATGTAATTGTATTTAAGGTAGTTTTCAGAATTTCTACAGTTTTATTTATTCTTGAACGGCTGTAACTTACTTAAAATTATCATTCAATCATTTTATTTACGTTTTAATTCAAGAAAGTATAAAATCCCAATTGAACTCTTATTCTCCCTTTACGCTTTCTTGCAATTCTTATTCTCTTTCTCTCTAAATTCTCAAGTTTTTCTCTGCAACCTCTACTCACAACAATGGCACCAGTAGTCAAAATTATGTCTCAAACAGGATTTGTTTATGAAAAGAATAATTTCATAGCCTTGGTTGAAAAGAATGAAGCCCATTCTGATTATCACAAGATGATGGACTTCATCAAAAACTGCAAACTAAGCTATGCAATGCTGGAAGCCCCAACCATCTACTGTGAGGTGATTGAGGAGATTTGGACAACTGCAGAGTTCAACTCCACAGATATGACTATTGCCTTCTCTCTCAAAGGTAAGGACTATTGCATTAATTGTGATGATATACAATCTTGCTTTAAGTTGCCTGAGAATAATGCCATGACACCACACACTGATCAAGATGTCTCTGCTATGCTAGATTCCATAGGCTATGCTTTTGATTCTGCTAGTTTAGGTAGTATTAGAAGGAAAGGCCTTAGGAAAGAATGGAGTTTTCTTGGAGATGCCTTTATTAAGGTTTTCTCTGGGAAGATTAGCAATTTTGATGCTATCACTTCATCTCTTGTTAATATGCTCTATATGCTAGTTTCTGATAGGTACTTTAATTTTATCAATTGTGTTATGCTAGAATTAGGTTCCAGATTAGGTAACAAAGCTAATAGACCACATAACATCTACTATGCTAGATTCTTTATGTTATTGGCTAACCATGTTGCTGAAGGTTTGGTTATATCCAATGAGAATAATAAACTCAAATGCTGGGCACAAGAGAAAAGGGTCCTTGCAGACCTTTTGAGAATGAACCTCAACAGCCAGGTGCCATTGGTATACTTGCCAATCATGAATGCACCACAGGTAAGTGAGGTAAATATTTCTATAACTCCTACTATTTCTAACCCCAATGTTTCTTTGCCTTCTAGTGTGGCTATGGAACCTGTGTCTTTGTCCAAACAGGCTCCTACCAAAGCCACCAAATCTAAAGTTTCCAAAGTCAAGTCAAAGAAACCTACCTCTGTTGTTTCTCAAAAGACAACAGTTGTAACAACTACCATAAACCCTGAAGGGAGTGAACAGGGTGTGAGTGGTGAGGGGAGGGGTGAACATCAAAAAGCCCCCAGGATAAGGTGGGAGAGGTGAGTGGTACCCAAACCAGCCAAGCCACAGTCTCTCAAAAGACTGTGGTGGTTCAAAAGGAGTCCAGCACATCCCTAGTTGCATCCTCCCAAAAGGATGTAACTATTGAAAATAGTCCCCAACCAGGGACACAGAACAAAAGAGGGAGGGACACTGAAGCCACACATTCACCATTTAAAGCCTTTTCAAGGAAAAAGAAGGCCAAAACCCTAGTTTCCACACAAGGGACACACACAGCACAGATACATCCACCAGTATCTGTGCCTTCTCAAATTCAGCTTGATGTGATTCCAGCAAATGTGGAATCACAGCCCCATTCTCTCAATATAGAAACACACCATTCATCAAACTCTCCAATACCCTCTCTGGATGTGGATATGATATTCACATCAATTCCTGATTCTCCCTCATTAAAACTCAGGGAGGAGCCCCACTCAAAACCTGATGATCATCATCTTTTAGATGATTTGTTGGATCATCAGCCAATTCTTTCAGATGTAGTTGAAGATTCTGTGTTACCTCACTTAAAATCAATCCACACAGATTCAACAATTATGTCACTTTCTATATCTACATCTTTTCCTTCTTCAACGGATATCTCTCATCCGTTGACAAGTGGTTGTTCTTCAACGGATAAGCTTAACAGCAGTTATCCGTTGATACCATCAGTTTCTACTTCAACGGATACTCCCTATCCGTTGATGGCCTCTACACACTTAACAGAAACAATTCCAACTGTAGAGGACATGGCAACTGTACAATCACTTTTAGGTTTGAGGGAAGGGAGTGATCTTTTGAGTGAGAGGCTAGGTTGCTCCCAGGCAAAAGGAGAGGTTGAGAGTCACCAAATGCATGCTATTTCTTCCAGCATGGCAAAAGTGAGTGAGAGGAGTGCCACCTTAGAAGGTGAGGGTGTGAGGGTGTGTGTGAGCCAGGGGGAGCCCCTGATGCAAGAACAGAGAGAAATTGAGAGAAAGGCAGGTACAGAAGCTATAAGGGTGGATCCAGCCATTGCTAGTGAGTTAATGAAAGTGGATGATGCAGATAAGGAAAGACAATTTCATCAACATTACAAAGCTGTCATTGATAACATTTCCTTGGATGCTGACACTTTTACTCACCCTGTTTCAGCCTATCAATTATTGGCTGCACAGGGCAATGTGGAGGCAGAACAGACACTACACATTGTACACACTTCAGAATCTCTTCTCAGAGATAAAGCTGCTGTCAACAGGCTGCCTTCTCAAGCTGGTGAGCCATCTGAAGAATTTGGAGTAAATTATAATGATGATGACTCTAATTCTTTGAATGAGAGCATGAACTTAGGGGGAGTAGCAGGCCCAAGTTCTGTTCCTGATCTTCCTGCATGGGCATGGGCAAAACCATCAACACCAGGAGAATTTGGTGTCACCTTGGTCAGACAAGTCATGACAATTCAGCAGGCCCTTCAGGAGACTCAGGATGCTGGTACCAAGGCAATTCTTCAAGCTCATCTGGAATCTCTGCATCTCTTGCAGTTGCAGCATTACCAGCAAAATCTAAGTGTGGATGAGCTCAAGCTGGACATTGCTGACCTGAAATCCTACAATGCTGAGAAATTGGATTCAGTTATACCCTATGGTACTATACAAGATTTGTTGGGGAGACTGAGGAAAGCATCTGATGCTGACAAGAGGCTGGCCAGACTGGAAGATAGGGTTCAAATCATTGTAGACTCTATGGTCACCATTCTTCAGAATCAACAAACTCAAACAAATCTACTCATGCAGCTGGCACAAGCACAAGGCTTGACCCCTACCCTTGATGATAACAAAAAGGGGGAGAATAAAGGGGAAGGGGAAGGAGAGCCATCTACAACAGTTCAGATTTCTCAAGTGCTAGTTCCTATCATCACAACTTCTCCAACTATTCAAGTCAAAGAAAAGCTAGATGGAATTGATCTAATCCAGATAGCAGCAGCTGAATTGCAAGTCAAAGAGCAAAGGAAGAAGATTGATGAAAAGATGCAACTAATATTTGGTTCTACAACTTCTCAATCACAATCTGTGAAGCATAGCACAAAAGTGGAATCAATTATTATGGAACTCAAGCCAGTAGGGAGGCATAAGGATGGAGAAACTTCTTCCAAAGATCTGCAACCTATGGTTCTCAAGCCCAACAACAGATCCAATAAGGACTCTACAAAGAATCCTCTAAAAGAGGTGGATTTTCCTCTTCCAAAAGCTGATGAGGACAAGCTTTTAGGTAGATGTAACACCCCCAGATCCGGGGTCGGGGATCCGGGTTGTCACGGTCTTTCTTTCCACAATATCACTTCACTTAATTAATAATAAATAACCTTATGCTGTGACCCCACACTAACACACACCACAACCCGTTATAGTCTCAGAGATGAAATTTAAATAAGTACAAGTCTTTGAATCCACAATTTAAAAGTTATTACAACCCAAAATGATTACTTGATAAATTTACAGTTAATTGCCATTATCTGCCACAAGTTATAATTATACATAATTGATTCTCAAAAGTAGATGGTCTGATCTACAATAGATCTACCTCTGCAGCTATAGCAGCTACAACATCAACGGGAAGACGCGGGACGCTTCCCACGCGCTTGCGCTGGGTCTGCTGGAGTCTGGCCATCTTTCCTAACTGTTGTTGTGTGATGAAGAAATAAAGCAAGGGTGAGCAGCAAGACCACCAAAATAATATGTATAATGATTAACAATATATGAGCCTTCTCATAGTACTCATGAAAGTCTTGGTCAAAAGAAATGAACCAAGTTGATATCTTAATGCGATGAAGTCGCAAAATATTCAATATATATATATACATATATACTTTTCAAAATATGGGAAGTCCTCTTCCATGCCTAATACACACAGAGTTCCAGTGTATAACTGTATATAAAAAAATATCGTTGCAAGGTGATCTCATATATCTAACCTTGTCTCAACGTTTTTCCGAAAATCTTTGTCATTCATAAGACAATCATTAACTAGATATAAGTTTAAAAGATGAAGTTACAAGATACCCCAGAATACTTATATCTTTCCCAAATACTACTTGAACTACCCCCGTTCAAGTTATAATCAGTTTCAAAGGTTCATCACATAGATGAGACTACAAGACAAGATTTGAATAGATTCAATCTTTAAAATATTATCAAAATAAAATGAAGTTATGAGATACTTCATTTGATGTAAACATCATTTTGAAAACTTGACCCTGCCAACACCCAACAATCGCCCAACCGTAGCCTTTCTATCGAAGTGCTCTGGGTAGTGTTGCAGAAATTATCCAATTGGATGATGAACTCATTACGGGAGTTTGCCGCGCCAGGAAGACCACTTACGATGATCAGTCGTAGTAGTACAACCCCACCATTTTCTACATGTAGAGGAGAACCTGTCGGATTTACTTGTCAACCGAACACTGAACTCCTAAGGAATGGACCGCTTTAGCGGAACTTCCAGGCCATTTGGGCCAATATAATAAAGTTGGGCCGGCGCTACTCGGCCAATTACGCCACTCCTAGTTCAGATGAAATCCATGACTCTGAAACGTAAAGCTCGTTCCCCCTTTCCCCAAGTAGAACTTGTTGATACGGCTCCACCAAGAAGTCGTATCTAGTTGGAAAGGAAAACTCACCGATATTTCCCAGGCGATGCCTGTTAATGGATTAACTTGTTCCAAGAATTTTACTTCCCGAATATTGGGTAAGTAATCAAAAACTCTTTTATCAAGACAGCAACCTTGTTGCGAATATAAAACACACCACAGAGCCGGATCCCTCAGGTTTTGAGCGAGTATTTAAATCCCCTTCGAAAGGAGGCTCTTAAATATAAAAATGAGTTTTGGGATCCGCTCTAACTTTTAAAAATCATTTAGAAGACTCGTAAAACATTTTTAAGAATGTTTGGAGTGAAGCTGATTTAATGAAGTAAATCAGTCCCCAGAATATTTAGAAAATGACTGAATATTATTATTTAAATAATATTCCCATAAAGAATAATCTTTATAAAAAAATAATTGAAGTAGAAGTTTTAAAACTTATACTTGAAATGAGTATTAAATAACCAAAGATATACTTATATGAAAGTACTATCTTTATTTGAATAATCGAAAATAAGTTTGATTATTGACACCTTATTCTTTAATAAAATAAAGAATATATCTCAGCAAATAATCGGAGTCATAGATCCTCAAATGAATATTTAAAAATATTCATTACATAATATAAACTGAGTCATAATCCCTCGAATGAATATTCCAATAATATTCAGATAATAAAATAAAAGGAGTCATAAGTCCTCGAATGAATATTCAAAATAATATTCATTTAATATAAAGGAGTCATACGCCTTCGAATAATATTCATTAATAAAATAAAGTTATCGAATACCTTATTCGATTAATAGTTTTGAAAACTATAACCATATATATATATATATAAGTATATATATATTTATATATATTTATATCCATATATACAAAATCTACTCGGGATCCTCGACTCCCGGTTTTAGAAAATATTTTCACCTTTGGGTCCCTATACTAAGGGTATATGCAAATTACCGCTATCCCCTAGCATAGGTATTATCAACTGAATCAACAATTATATATGGAAAGAATACGAAACAGGCATGCATATATATATACCATAGCAGCATGCTTCAATATATTGCAACATTTGCTAATTAACCAACATGCATCTATCGCAAGATAATGCAAATACCTATATACATCACAACAACAGTTATAACTGGTAGAAAACTTGCCTGAGCGACTTGGGGGTTACGAATGGCTCTGGACGAGTCTGGTAACCTATAAGCAACAAGTAAGTTGGAATTAAACCAAAGTCACTTGTAAATCTATACTTTAACTAACTTAGACTCTAACGCTTGTTTTGCGCTTACTGGCTCGCTTAAGTCACTCGAGTACCCTCGGCTCCACCATTTTTAATAATTTAACCTTTACGAGTTTTAAAGCGATTCCTTCGCGAGTGTCTTACCAACTGCCTAACACACTTACCATAATGTTTCATACATTAATTAACCCTTTTTGGTCTTTAACCTATGTTTCAAAGTAAGGCGAGGGGAAAAGTTTCGTTCGCGAAACGCCGTTACTTGAAACGGTCGTTTCTCCTAAACCGTGCATCGGAATCGAACGAACTACATATCAAAACGAAGCTCGTAACATGAGCTATCTAGAAATGGCAATTGTCATAATTTAGCAGGGGGTTCTCGGGTCCTAATGTTATGCACAAAAACAGTCTAAAGAAAATCGGACGTTACGACGGCTATGTTTACGCGATTTCCAATATTTTAAACCATTCAAAACCATCCCAAATCAACCTCCAATCCAACATACAACCAACATCCATCCTTATCACATCATAACAACCCCAACCAATTCAATTTAATCATTCATACTTATGCCTAAGCTTAACTTTAATCATACTTAAGTCCTTTTAATCAAAACCACAACATTCACCATTCCATTTCACTACCATTTCAAATCCCAAACTCTAAATCACAACAACAAGCTACAATAGCACCCTACTAATCAAAATCATCTTATAATATATAGGAATCTAGGGTTTGGAGATGGTATACCTTCCTTGAAGTGGTGGGAGGAGCTAGGAAGCCTTAAGAAGCTTTGAGAAGTCTTAGGAATGCTTGGATCTTCAAGGAAAACAAGAAAAACTTCAAGTTAAAAACTTGAAAACACAATTCATGGTCTTATTCTTTGATTAAATGAAGAAGATGGAGAAGGAATTGATGGCTTAAACTCATGATATAGCCCTAACTAAGCATGAAGATGATTAGGGAATTAACTCACCAATTTAGGAAGCTTGGATCTTTGATTTTGAATTTCTTGCTCTTTTGAATAGTAAAAAGCCGAGAGCAAAGATGAACCATGCCTTGGTTGCTTTTTGATTTTGATGAAAAATGATTTTGCTTGGCTTGGTTGGCTTGTTTTTGTGTTTGATTTAGTTAATTACCTTGTTGCCCTTGAATTTGTGTGGTTACAAAGCCACCACACCTCCTTCCTTTTTTGTCATGCCTATGTCACCTTGCACATGTCATAATGCTCCCACTTGTCCACACCCTGTGGTTTGATGATGTCACAACCCCTGGCTTCTTGTACAAGCTTGTCTCTTGGTCACTTATTTGTTTTACGGTTCGCTTATCTTTCGTTCGCGTTTATCGTTTGAGGGATCATACCCGGGATCTTATTACTTAGGTTCCCTTAACCTTTCTCAATATATTATATTCCTTTTATGATCCTCTCCTATAATCCTTTAATTTAAATCCTTTTTATCCTGTTACCTTTTTCTCAATTCTTTCCGTATCTAGTGGATTTCCGGGAAAAATCAAAGTGTTCGGAATTGGATTCTGACGATCTTTACATACACTTATATACCATATAGAGTACTAATAAAATCTCAGAATATCCATAACAGAACCCCTACATAGTGTGGCATGAAAAGTTTTCTCATTCAGCAAAAACACTATTCACAAGGGTTTCAAAAATTTCCAAAAATTGGGGTTATTACAGTCTCCCCTCCTTAAAAGGATTCCGTCCCGGAATCAAATAGAAAACAAATGGGGATACTTTCTTAGCATTGTGCCTTCTAACTCTCTAGTCAATTTTCCACATTGTGGTCCTACCACCAACTCTGCCTAGTTTGATAATCCTTCACCTAAGCACTTGTTCCTTTTTCAATCTATAACCCTTCCTGGTTGCTCCATATAGGTTACGTCTGGTTGCATGTCTATGCGCTCCTATGCCCCTATTTATCTGGTATCCGAATTACCCTTTCTTAACATTGATACGTGAAACGCGTTATGACTCGCTACATGTTCTGGGGTAAGGCTAGCTCATATGCTAACTTCCCAATACTCCTTAATATATCCAAAGGTCCAACAATTGGTGGACTTAGCTTTCCTTTCTTTCCGAATCTCATTAATTCTTTTCAAGGGAATACTTTTAACAATACAAGGTTGCCTCCTTCCTATTCTTTGTCCTTTCGGGTCAAATCGACATACTTCTTATGTCCTTCCTGGCTACTACCAGTCGTCCTCTGATTAGATCTATTATATCCCTGGTCCTTTGGACTACTGCGGGTCCGAGCATCTTGCGCTCTACAACTTCATCCTAACATAAGGGAGATCGACATTGTCTTCCCTCAAGGATCTCATAAGGCGATACCTCAATACTGACATATGATCTATTGTCGTAAGATAACTTAATCCGCGTTAAGTGATCATTCCAAATTCTTTCAAGTCTATTACACAGACTCTCATCATAGCTTCTAATCATTATAACTTTTGCTTCTCACTACCCATCCTTTTTCCCAGTTCGTAGTCACTACTACCTTCCGTTCCTAATATTATACGGGTTATACTTTTGCTCGCTAGCGTTCTATAACCTTTTAATAACCACGTCAACCTTAGTATCACGAATGTGTTTCCATTCCGCATACTACCACCACTTTATTACTCCTTTTTCAGTTGTTTCTATTTTCCAAAATTTGATCAATCAAATAGAAGTAAAGGAATTTGTTGAAAGATCACTATGATCATGAACACTTGTTATATCGCATAGTTAGTACAGAAGGTGGCCAGCCTTTAGTACTTGACAAGCAATTAAATAACATGTGGTATCCTACTAGGCTTCTATCACAAAGATAGATAGTCATTCGGCAATACCTCCCCTTCTGGAAGGGTTGTTCTTCTCAGCTTACATGAAATGAAAAGAAGAGAAAAGAGCGAACTGAAGAGAATTGTATATATATGTAAAAAATATTGCCATAAAATATCTGGCTTGGAATCTACCTCTGAACTATAGAGGTTTGTCATAGGAGAACAAAACATATATGTATTTATATCAACATCGAGTATTATCGCATCGCATTTCACATGCTTAAATATTTGCTATTCCGCCCATCATTCTATGGACCCATGCACTTCCTCTAGCTTATACACAATCACCTTTGAAACTCCCTCGACATCGAAAATCGAATCTGGGATCTCATTCTATACATCATCGTTACTAGAATTCTATGCTTGCACCGCAACCTTCCTCGTATAATAATACGACTCTCTATTGATAAGAAAGAATAAATATTCAATAGGTAGATTACTTAATTAGTCTATCAATGATAACTTATACACTACCACTACCCGATTAGTGGTACTCAATCTCAACACCCATTCCAATACAACTCTCACGGTTGTAATCAGCTCATTACTCGCAGAATCATTGCTGCCTTACTATGGTCCACCACTGACCTACTGTAGTCATTCATTTTCCATGAAGTCTTAATAGCTAACCATACAGAGTCCATACATCTCGTATCTAATTCTCCTAAGGAGTTAACATAACCACCAATCACAATTCATGAAGAACACTCCAAACTCTGACGTACTCTCATGACATGAAGCAGATAAAATTACAGAAGAGTTTCAATCAAAGCAACGATAGCAGGTTAATACCATTCTTAATCATATGCCTTAAATAGAAGACTTAACTCAAAGGTTCGTCTAGTCCTTTTTGAAACATGGTCCTGGCTTATCTCAAGATAGGACCTTCTAAGATAGATAGCCCGTTCATGGCGATTACACGAATTAAACCTTTACCAACTACTATTACGGTTGGGTATTGCACAGTCATCAGAAGGAATGTCAATCTTCCAAACCATTATACAACCTTCACAGTTTTAACCATCATCACTGTATTCTTTTGGCACACGCGCCTATAATTATCCTTTTACCTTTAAAGTGTCGGCCACCTCTTTGGCCTTTCCTGATAGTAAAATTTCCTTACAGTCAATGTCATTTTAACCACCTCCAAATAAATTTTCTACCTTATTTCAATCACAGCTTATGTGAAGATGTTTTCCTTAAAATCAGATGAGTAAAAAAAAATCACCCTTTTTCCATAAGTTATCCCCTCAGTCTTTAGAGGTTAATCACTGTCATGACTGACTCTTAATCATACTTAGAACATCTTTTATCCTGGGCCCTAATTGCCCTGAACAATTTCGACCTTTACTGGTTCGATTCATACTTTCTCGTGGTTCAACACGTGCCCCACTTGGCAATATTATAATTACATCATATTTCCTTTATCAACATTTCTATTCTTGAGAATTTTGAATATTACCTTTCTCCTTGTAAAACCTCTAAGGTTATCCTTGAATCGTTCCTCCTGTATTCCCTAGATACAGGGCATATCAAGATACCATTTTTTTAATACCAGAATCATTGTCTATATACTTCTGAAAAATTTCTCCATTGATTCTTAAAGGTTGTTATTACCTTAATCCTTTTCAATTCATATTGTCAAAACTCACACTATCCCTATTAAGGGTGAAATGCCAACCTTTATGCATTCCCCTAGGATTCATTTTAAGTTACCGATGTCCTATCCTTAATTCCACCTTTGAAAAGGTACATGCATCCATCCATGGATAAACCAAGTCATATATCCTTGATAGATTATTTTATTCATCATTCCCACCTCGATAGTCTATGCCTAACTTCATAATAGCATCCTTATTCAAATTGGGGTCAATCCATATGGCTTCCAAAAGATAACAATGGTCATCCGCTTTTCTTTCCTGATTTGGTAATGATAACATGGATGTTTTGGAAGATATTGGTCATGTTCAACATGAACTTCTTCTTAATAATTCCTTATTTACTTTTGTTGTTTATCTCAACAGTCACCTCAATGTTGGGATATCTTTCATACCTGGCGTCCCCCTTTCTGGGTATCGAGCCACCGGTTTTACACTTTACATTCTTAAAGGTCACTTCCTTCATCCAATTTTCCTAATTTCTTACTTCCTTGCCTCCTCAGTCTATCCGCGTCTCATTATTTATCCTTCGAACTATCTTAAGGTTTCCTCAAATCTTCCCAACTTACAGGGGATAAAATATATGTATCTCTTATGCCCTCAACCATCAATTTTAACTCATGGTGAATCACCCTCATCCTGATGATTACATACTCTTCTATTTCTATTTCTACGAGTCTTTAGGGTTTCCTCATACCCAACTCCCTTATCATTCCTCAAACTCCCTTGCCTTTATATTCCTTTCTCTTATCGTTATTTCAGGAACCAACACAACATAAGCATTGATTTCAAACATCTCGTCATTCTGGATTCGTGTCTTCAGAACGAATCTTGATAACTTTTACAACTTAGATTCATAATTCATCATACTCGTCTGCCTTTGTTCTGGCTCTTAAGCTTTTACACTATCTCCATAACCTTGGGAAGTACTTTCCTGAAAACAATTGACTGAACTTAAATCAGTTTATTATGGAATTCTATGAAAGAGTCTCGGGAGCCAGGATGCTAATTGGATTTCCTTTTCCAACTGGATTTTATTCCTTTCGAGATGGGGAGAGGATCCAGAGCGTGCGTCTCTTGCTCCGTGCCTTCCTTGGCCTTTCACCAGCGGGTGGTCTCTCTCTTAGGAAGGTAAGTGACAAAACAGTCTTTTGTGGTTCGTCAATCATTTAGAATCTCAAATGATTCATCTATTTCCTTTAGCCAGGCTCTTGCCTCGACTGGGTCAGCTTGTTCCTTGGAACTCTGAGAGCTTAGCGACTTAAAGGTCATGAAAGAATTTCCCACCGCACTGTCTCCTCAGGGTGGTGGTTGGGGATAATAGTCTAAGTTCTCTTTAGACAAGTCCATGAATTGCCGTATAGGGGTACCATCTCGGGTCTCCTTTCCTTACTCGACTTTTGTTTCCTCAGTCTAAATATTTCTTCCTACTCCCCATAATTGGGGTCATCTTACATAATTTAAATCCTCATTTTCCACTTCATCATGTTATGGGTTCCTTTTGTCTTGGTGGCAACCTCCCTGACTATCACGTTCAGGGTTTGCTCTAACTCTTATTCCTCAAACTAGCTTTCATCTAAGATTTCATCTTTAAGCTCTTAAACATTTGGAACCCAAATTCTATAGGAATACCTCATTATTCCCTTATCATCTCTCTGGGTATTAATCTCATATCTATTTGTTGGCTCTCTGCCTTCATTCATCACTTTTACTGGCACAATATGTTCTTTTCCAATAATTCGGGTTGTATTGCTATCTCAAACAGCTTTTCGGTACCGGCTCCGGTTACCTTCACTACTATTTCCATTTTCTCAAAATCTCTTATAAACTTTCCAAAAGACATTATCATCTTGAGTCTCTCCTTTTTACTAAGGGCATCAGCCACCATATTGGCTTTCCCCGAATGATAAAGAATCTCCCAATCATAATTCTTGATTAGCTCTAACCGCCTCCTCTGGCGTATGTTGAGCTCTTTCTACGTAAGAATGTACTAGAGCTCCTATGGTTTGTGAATCTCATACTTCTCTCCATACAGGTAGTGCCTCAAATCTTTAGGGCAAAACTATTGCCACGAGCCCAAGCTCATGGGTGGGGATATCGAATTTTAAATTCCCTTAATTGTCTTGACGCAGACGCGATTATCTTGCTGTGCTATATAAGAAGCACCCTAATTCCTTATGCGAAGCGTCACTTACAAATCACAAAATCTCCTTTTTCCCTCCGGCAACGCCAACATAGGGGCCGTCACCAACCTTTGCTTCAGTTCTTAAAAGCTGTTCTCGCATTTCTCTGCCTATTCGAACTTCTCAGTCTTATGAGTAAGCCGCGTTAAAGGGCTACTATCTTTACAAACTTGAACGAACCTTTGGTAGTGACCGACCAATCCTACCTCTGGTAGTCGACCTAACCATGGTCATCAATTCATCAGTGGTCCTTTATTCATTCTTGTCAGGATCCTCCGTGGGATCCTTCTCAGCACCTATCCCTTCTAGGACAACATCCTCAACCGCTACATTCTCAATATCAACATCATCCGGTCCTGCATTAGGACACTCTATCGGATCCACAATCCGATCTCCAATTAGTAATAAACATCATCGCGCTGTTGCTCCTCAACCTCAGGGTTCGGAGTCCCGCTACCATCTACGATAACGAACTACGCTTCTATCACGATATTTATAAGGGTTCCCATAAGGGTTTTAACTGTCAGTGCTACGTTAAGTAGCCTGACTATGAACTTGGCAAGAGTTCTTATTATCTTAGTGAACTTATTATCTTAACGTCATATCATCTCTGAGGTTTATAACGCTTAGCTCTGATACCATTTCTGTAACACCCCCAGATCCGGGGTCGGGGATCCGGGTTGTCACGGTCTTTCTTTCCACAATATCACTTCACTTAATTAATAATAAATAACCTTATGCTGTGACCCCACACTAACACACACCACAACCCGTTATAGTCTCAGAGATGAAATTTAAATAAGTACAAGTCTTTGAATCCACAATTTAAAAGTTATTACAACCCAAAATGATTACTTGATAAATTTACAGTTAATTGCCATTATCTGCCACAAGTTATAATTATACATAATTGATTCTCAAAAGTAGATGGTCTGATCTACAATAGATCTACCTCTGCAGCTATAGCAGCTACAACATCAACGGGAAGACGCGGGACGCTTCCCACGCGCTTGCGCTGGGTCTGCTGGAGTCTGGCCATCTTTCCTAACTGTTGTTGTGTGATGAAGAAATAAAGCAAGGGTGAGCAGCAAGCCCACCAAAATAATATGTATAATGATTAACAATATATGAGCCTTCTCATAGTACTCATGAAAGTCTTGGTCAAAAGAAATGAACCAAGTTGATATCTTAATGCGATGAAGTCGCAAAATATTCAGTATATATATATATATATACATATATACTTTTCAAAATATGGGAAGTCCTCTTCCATTCCTAATACACACAGAGTTCCAGTGTATAACTGTATATAAAAAAATATCGTTGCAAGGTGATCTCATATATCTAACCTTGTCTCAACGTTTTTCCGAAAATCTTTGTCATTCATAAGACAATCATTAACTAGATATAAGTTTAAAAGATGAAGTTACAAGATACCCCAGAATACTTATATCTTTCCCAAATACTACTTGAACTACCCCCGTTCAAGTTATAATCAGTTTCAAAGGTTCATCACATAGATGAGACTACAAGACAAGATTTGAATAGATTCAATCTTTAAAATATTATCAAAATAAAATGAAGTTACGAGATACTTCATTTGATGTAAACATCATTTTGAAAACTTGACCCTGCCAACACCCAACAATCGCCCAACCGTAGCCTTTCTATCGAAGTGCTCTGGGTAGTGTTGCAGAAATTATCCAATTGGATGATGAACTCATTACGGGAGTTTGCCGCGCCAGGAAGACCACTTATGATGATCAGTCGTAGTAGTACAACCCCACCATTTTCTACATGTAGAGGAGAACCTGTCGGATTTACTTGTCAACCGAACACTGAACTCCTAAGGAATGGACCGCCTTAGCGGAACTTCCAGGCCATTTGGGCCAATATAATAAGGCTGGGCCGGCGCTACTCGGCCACTTACGCCACTCCTAGTTCAGATGAAATCCATGACTCTGAAACGTAAAGCTCGTTCCCCCTTTCCCCAAGTAGAACTTGTTGATACGGCTCCACCAAGAAGTCGTATCTAGTTGGAAAGGAAAACTCACCGATATTTCCCAGGCGATGCCTGTTAATGGATTAACTTGTTCCAAGAATTTTACTTCCCGAATATTGGGTAAGTAATCAAAAACTCTTTTATCAAGACAGCAACCTTGTTGCGAATATAAAACACACCACAGAGCCGGATCCCTCAGGTTTTGAGCGAGTATTTAAATCCCCTTCGAAAGGAGGCTCTTAAATATAAAAATGAGTTTTGGGATCCGCTCTAACTTTTAAAAATCATTTAGAAGACTCGCAAAACATTTTTAAGAATGTTTGGAGTGAAGCTGATTTAATGAAGTAAATCAGTCCCCAGAATATTTAGAAAATGACTGAATATTATTATTTAAATAATATTCCCATAAAGAATAATCTTTATAAAAAAATAATTGAAGTAGAAGTTTTAAAACTTATACTTGAAATGAGTATTAAATAACCAAAGATATACTTATATGAAAGTACTATCTTTATTTGAATAATCGAAAACAAGTTTGATTATTGACACCTTATTCTTTAATAAAATAAAGAATATATCTCAGCAAATAATCGGAGTCATAGATCCTCAAATGAATATTTAAAAATATTCATTACATAATATAAACTGAGTCATAATCCCTCGAATGAATATTCCAATAATATTCAGATAATAAAATAAAAGGAGTCATAAGTCCTCGAATGAATATTCAAAATAATATTCATTTAATATAAATGAGTCATACGCCTTCGAATAATATTCATTAATAAAATAAAGTTATCGAATACCTTATTCGATTAATAGTTTTGAAAACTATAACCATATATATATATATAAGTATATATATATATTTATATATATTTATATCCATATATACAAAATCTACTCGGGATCCTCGACTCCCGGTTTTAGAAAATATTTTCACCTTTGGGTCCCTATACTAAGGGTATATGCAAATTACCGCTATCCTCTAGCATAGGTATTATCAACTGAATCAACAATTATATATGGAAAGAATACGAAACAGGCATGCATATATATATACCATAGCAGCATGCTTCAATATATTGCAACATTTGCTAATTAACCAACATGCATCTATCGCAAGATAATGCAAATACCTATATACATCACAACAACAGTTATAACTGGTAGAAAACTTGCCTGAGCGACTTGGGGGTTACGAATGGCTCTGGACGAGTCTGGTAACCTATAAGCAACAAGTAAGTTGGAATTAAACCAAAGTCACTTGTAAATCTATACTTTAACTAACTTAGACTCTAACGCTTGTTTTGCGCTTACTGGCTCGCTTAAGTCACTCGAGTACCCTCGGCTCCACCATTTTTAATAATTTAACCTTTACGAGTTTTAAAGCGATTCCTTCGCGAGTGTCTTACCAACTGCCTAACACACTTACCATAATGTTTCATACATTAATTAACCCTTTTTGGTCTTTAACCTATGTTTCAAAGTAAGGCGAGGGGAAAAGTTTCGTTCGCGAAACGCCGTTACTTGAAACGGTCGTTTCTCCTAAACCGTGCATCGGAATCGAAGGAACTACATATCAAAACGAAGCTCGTAACATGAGCTATCTAGACATGGCAATTGTCATAATTTAGCAGGGGGTTCTCGGGTCCTAATGTTATGCACAAAAACAGTCTAAAGAAAATCGGACGTTACGACGGCTATGTTTACGCGATTTCCAATATTTTAAACCATTCAAAACCATCCCAAATCAACCTCCAATCCAACATACAACCAACATCCATCCTTATCACATCATAACAACCCCAACCAATTCAATTTAATCATTCATACTTATGCCTAAGCTTAACTTTAATCATACTTAAGTCCTTTTAATCAAAACCACAACATTCACCATTCCATTTCACTACCATTTCAAATCCCAAACTCTAAATCACAACAACAAGCTACAATAGCACCCTACTAATCAAAATCATCTTATAATATATAGGAATCTAGGGTTTGGAGATGGTATACCTTCCTTGAAGTGGTGGGAGGAGCTAGGAAGCCTTAAGAAGCTTTGAGAAGTCTTAGGAATGCTTGGATCTTCAAGGAAAACAAGAAAAACTTCAAGTTAAAAACTTGAAAACACTATTCATAGTCTTCTTCTTTGATTAAATGAAGAAGATGGAGAAGGAATTGATGGCTTAAACTCATGATATAGCCCTAACTAAGCATGAAGATGATTAGGGAATTAACTCACCAATTTAGGAAGCTTGGATCTTTGATTTTGAATTTCTTGCTCTTTTGAATAGTAAAAAGCCGAGAGCAAAGATGAACCATGCCTTGGTTGCTTTTTGATTTTGATGAAAAATGATTTTGCTTGGCTTGGTTGGCTTGTTTTTGTGTTTGATTTAGTTAATTACCTTGTTGCCCTTGAATTTGTGTGGTTACAAAGCCACCACACCTCCTTCCTTTTTTGTCATGCCTATGTCACCTTGCACATGTCATAATGCTCCCACTTGTCCACACCCTGTGGTTTGATGATGTCACAACCCCTAGCTTCTTGTACAAGCTTGTCTCTTGGTCACTTATTTGTTTTACGGTTCGCTTATCTTTCGTTCGCGTTTATCGTTTGAGGGATCATACCCGGGATCTTATTACTTAGGTTCCCTTAACCTTTCTCAATATATTATATTCCTTTTATGATCCTCTCCTATAATCCTTTAATTTAAATCCTTTTTATCCTGTTACCTTTTTCTCAATTCTTTCCGTATCTAGTGGATTTCCGGGAAAAATCAAAGTGTTCGGAATTGGATTCTGACGATCTTTACATACACTTATATACCATATAGAGTACTAATAAAATCTCAGAATATCCATAACAGAACCCCTACATAGTGTGGCATGAAAAGTTTTCTCATTCAGCAAAAACACTATTCACAAGGGTTTCAAAAATTTCCAAAAATTGGGGTTATTACAGTAGAAGTATTGCATATCTCAAAGAGACCATGGATGAGGCTGTAAGGAGAAACATGGCTATTATCTTCAGAGAGGGAAAGAGTATATGTGTGATGCAAGGACATCCCAAATTCTCAATAGCCAAGAGGGAAGAAACCAAAAGGTTGAAGGAAGAAGCCAAACAGCTAAAGGCTGACAAAAGAGCACAAGCAAAGCTTGAAAAATAGCTAAAGTCAAGTCAGGCTGAAGAACAGAAAGAAATTGAAGACAAAGGTGAAGATGAAGCTAAGGGGGACATGGTTGGTACTGAGATGGAGGAAAGAAGTAAGGAAGAATGGCAGAAGGGAAAAGAAAGAAGGTCAATGCAAAGAGAAAGAAGGTAGATAAGACTGAAGAAACCCAATCAATATCCAAACCACTACCCTCTATTCCTGAACCAATTGTACCTGACCCCTTCATGAACATTCATGGTGAAACAATCATTCCCAAGGAGGAACCAATTGATTGGGACATCATCAAATTGCCCACCTTCCTAACCTCTTCTCCAGCATCAAAGAAGCAGAAAAGAAGAATCAAATCAACACCCTCTAAAGCCTCAATCAAATTCACACAGAAGCCTAAGCCTAAACCTCAAACCTCTAAAGATGATTATGTTCACATCTGTGACATAAAAGAATTTTCAGATATTGAACTCTATCTGGATGAGCTGGAGGAAGTAAGGGGAATAGCTGCCTACAGACAGCTACCAGAAAGACTAGTGTTCAAATACAAAGGAGCTGGGGAAAGAACATGGCCTCTTCACAGAATACTGAATGAAGGCTACTCTACCTTGATTAGAGTCTACTCAGTCATACAAAAGGATTCTGGCTTTACCAGGACTGCCAAGACTGAGATTCTCAACAAGATTGCCAACATAAGGAAAACTTGGAGGGAGCCCAATGCTTTGCCTAGAACTTTACTCATTCAAGAAAGAGGAATTACAATTCACAAATCACCTCATTGGTTGATGGAGTTCAGAGACAACAAAGGAGTCAGAAGATTTTTCAGAATTGAAGATCAGCTAAAGATTGCCAGTAATGAAACTCTCAAGGATATGCAATCTAAGTTAGATATCAATGAAGAAGATGAAGCTGAATTCTACAGACAACTTCAACTTCAAATAGAGGAAAATGACAGGAGGCTAGGAAAGAAAACCAGGGATCAAAGGAAAAGAAAGTAATTTGCTCAGGCTAAAGGAGCACCCTTGGAAACAATGTAATTCCTCAATTCCATCTCAGCATATACATTTTTGTAGCACTTTTGAATTTCTGCTTTATTACAGTTTATATATTTGTTAAGTGTTTTGTTATCATCAAGCTAAACCCAAATTTATGCCTACAGTTCTAGTAGACATAAATAGGGGGAGATTGTTAGGAATATGTGTATTAGTTTGATGATGATTTAAGCAAAACACTTAAGTAGAAATCTAGTGTTTGTAGCCTCAACGGATAAGACCATCTTGGCTATCCGTTGAAGGAGTAGCTGTACTTAGCAATAAGTTTAGTATTGTAGCACATTTCACTCTCTGGTTTCAAGCTGTAATTCTTAGATGTTGTTAGGAAATAATCAGTCATGTTGACTACTAATGGATGTACAAATAGGAGGGCTAATTGTAAATATTTCATGCCTTGTAATTTTGTATAAGTGAAGAAGTGTCAACGGATATTGAAGACCTTCAACGGATAAGAAACAAAGCTTCAACGGATGTCTCTATTGCTTCAACGGATAATATCCATCAACGGATAAGTGCTTCAATGGATAAAGACTTCAACTGATAATGCATCAACGGATAAAGCTTCAACGGATAAAGCCTCAGCGGATAAGGCATCAACGAATGAAAGCTTCAACGGATGCTTAGTTCATTAGCAGTTGATAGTGATAATTCACAAGCTGACAGAGGCACATGGGTTGACAGAGACATACTGGAATGTGGAAGCCTCTAGGAGGAATCGAGAAAATGCAGCATTTCCATTCTGATGCAAACAAGGAAGTATTCAAAGATTTACAGATTATCCTAGATTGCATTGGATAGAGAAATGAAGAAGAAACATGTGAAGAATCTTTTCAATTATATTTTACAGTTTGTCTTCACTTGTAAACTTGGTGATATATAAACCAAGTAGCAGCTAGTAATTAGATATGAATTTTCCTGAGCTGTTTAGAAATATCAAAAGAGAAAATCATCTAGTTTGTACTAGGAAGCAGCTGTGATTTAATTCTTTGAATCACAGATTTTCTGAAATAACACATCTCTGGTGGAACAACAAATCCACCAGAAAAGTTTTTAAGTTCTTTGTGCTCATTACATTTGTGTTTGAATATATATCTATCTGCATCAGCTTCAAGCAATTCACACACATTTGATCACTCAAACACTTAGCCTTAGAAACTGCTCAAAACTTGAAAAAGTTTTGAGATTTACATTCAACCCCCCTTCTGTAAATCTCATTGTTAGTCCACTGGGAATAACAGAATGGTTTCAGGTTCTTTCTCTAAATCTGCTTAGTTTTTGTTCTCATGCATCAGACTTTATGATCAGTATTTACAGATTGTATTATCTATATGTAATCTGTGCTTAATTTGAAAATTCATTAAATGCTGATTGTTATCTGATGTGGATTTATATACTCTGATAAGTGTTTTGAATGTTTCGTGGCTATTCAATCCAATGAGGATAACTGTGCTAGATGCTGACCCAGTAGTCTTTAACATACTAGAAATCCCATGTTTGAATTAGTTGTTTATCTAGAAACTCGTTAACACAAGCAGATTCTCATACTGAGCTTAGTCAATTTACTTTGTGTATGTTTTTACTAAGTCACAAACTAGATTCTTGTTTCTTATCTGTCAAATTCTGATGTCAGTAAATCTTAAGAATGAACTAAGTGCTGATAAGCCTCACTTATCAAAAGAAAAGAAAAGAAAAGAAAAGAATAAAAGTCAAGTACTCCTTTGAGATCTAGAGTAAAAATGTGGAAGGGAAGACCCAAGTGCATTTGTAACGACTGGGAAATTTACGTTGTATCATATCATATTTATAATAAAATTATGGGTATTAATATGTCAATTATGTGTGATTATCTGTTAAACCCTAACTGTTACGTGTTACGTCCATTCCGTGTCATTTCTATATTTTTAAGGTATTTTTCAGATATTTTATTTCGTATTCATCGCTTTCATTTCAAACGTTTTACGACCCAAACCACGTTTTAAAGCCAGTATTTCAAATAAAATAATGGGCCTTATTTTTCATCAAACGGCTTTTACCATCGCCTTATTCTGAACATCTAGATATTTTATAAATTTTCTCGTTTTGCGAAAAATGACTTTTCCGGGCCCCATCAGGTGTTAAAAACCCCACAAAAATCACATTTTTATTTTTATAAAATTATAGGACTTTTATTTATACCATTTCTTTGTATTTTTGCATTATTCACAATTTTTGGGAAATTTTGGCATATATATTGCATATATAAAATATTTATAAATTAAATTTTAATACTCAAAAATTATAAAAATTAGGGCCAAATATTTTTATTAGATGTATAATTAGCCCCTTAATTTTATTTAGGAGTATTAATTTTACTACTATAAATAGCCTAATTATTAATTAATTATAATTAATAAATTATTAAAAATCAGAATTTTCTCTGAAATTCGGGTCGGGAAGAACTTGAATCGGGTCGAGAATCAAACCGTGATTTCCAGCTGGTTTCTTCATCAAATCGTGTGATTCCAATAACCAAATCAAAGGTTTTGATCTGTTCTTTCCATTTCTAGCATCAATTTCACGTTTTAATTCGTAGTTTTTGATTTTCGATTTCTAGGGTTTATGTTCGAATTAGGACTTTTTGATTTCAGGGTTATTTTGATGTTTTGATGATTGATATAGCTTTGTTAGATGATTTACAGTCGATTCATGGTGTTTAATTGATTAAACGATGTCTGTATAGTGATTCACGATTTTTAGGGTTTATACTGAATTTTCAAATTACAACTCGATGTTTTCTGTGAATCTTTGGTTCTTGAAAGGTTAGGGCTTTGATTGTATATGTTCTTAGCTTTGATTTGCACTATAGAACGTTGAGTTTGGTTTACAGAATCAAAAGATAGGTTTTTGGCCGGAGTTGAAGTCGGTTTTGATCGGAGAATGATATCCAGGGATGTTTCTGATTGACTTTGGCCTGAATTAGGTTGGGGAAGTGATTTTCAGTGATTTGGGATGATTTCAGACAATGTGTTTTTGACCCCGAATCAAACTCGCCGGAGTCTGGTGAAGTCGCCAGATTTTGGGTTTAAACCCAGATTCCGGTGGTGTTCTTCACTGACCCGGATTCCAACCCGGTTGACCCATTTGGTTAACCTGGTTTTGATCTGTTTTGTCAGATGGTTGGTTTCTGACAAATGTTTCTGGATTTTTAATTATTTAATTATATTTTTATAAAATAAAATTAGTTTTATTAATTTCAAAATTCAATTAAAAATTAGTTTTAAATTCTGTAAAATATTATTAATAATTCCTAAATTATTTTCTTAATTTATAAATTCGAATTTAGTGATTTAATTAAGTATTTAATTATGTATTTAATCATTTATCTATTTATTATTTAGTAACTAAGTAATTACTTAATAAATAAGGATTAAAGAAATTAATCGAATATTATGATTAAAGATTCGATAATTACGGGAATAAAACGAATAACTCGTAATTATACGGATGATTGAACGATAAGTTCGATTATTATTATTATTATTATTATTATTAGTATTATTAGTATTATTATTATTCAGACGATAGTTAATTATTCGTAAAATATCATAATAATTACTCGTAGCGGGTAATTAAATACAGATAGTTAATTTAAGTCACAAAAATTGTAATAATAACTGTAATGTTTTGATGATTATGCGAGAAATGCGGATAACTCGTAAAAATACGAGTAGTGGATCGTTGAGTTGAATTCTGATGCTGATAATAGTTTATTTATTCGATAGTTATCGTATCAGTTGATTGTATCGATTATTTATTTGTAAATAATCGATCTAATCAAATAAATTATAATAAATTATAAATATTTGCAATAAATTATGATTAATCCTAATAATTAGGGATTAATTATTTTAAATTATTAAATAATGACTTATTAATTATTTATTAGTTATATATTTATTAAATCGTTAAAAGTGATTAATTATTCCGATAATTAATCAAATAACTTTCAATAAATCATAACTTATTCATTTTAACTTCAAAAAATTATAGAAAAATTATTTTTGACTTTGATTTTTCTTAAATAATTATTTTAGGATTTAAAAATTAGTAATAATTATTTATATTGAATAATAAATTGAATTAACAGTATTTAATTAATAATAATTCAACCGATTCGAGTGAAACGAAAGCCATTTTACTCAGGAAAATGAATTCTTTTCATTAAAAATAATAAGAAGACCTAATTTCTTCTAGAAATTAGTTGACCTTATTAATTGCTTGATTATCAGTCGAAATGCGTGCCGAGACGAGTCCGAAAAATTCTGGGAAAATGAGAAATGAGGTACAAGGTGATCAGTGGAGCAATCAGCGAGTCGATTTTGATTCTAAAAATTATTTTAACTATAAAAATGATTATGTGCCTATGTGCTTATGTGTATTATGTAGTTAATCGAGTCTTACTTGCTTATATGTAATATAAGAGTCAGTAATAAGCGTATGGGTAGATAATAGGAACGAAATGAAGTCGATTCAAGATGCAATTGAAGTACAAAATGACTTAACCAGTCTATTTTGCTAACAGAAGCTAAGCCAGCAAGGCAGGTCGAGTAGGTGATAGACGAAAGTGATTTAATAGCAGTGAGTCGCGCAGAAGGCAAGTTTCTCCCCTATTCTACTTTCAGAATAGTAATATTTATTTCAAATTCTTATTACGCTTGTACTCCTTTAATTCTTTTGTTCATATTTCAGTTCAATTCTTGAATTATTCTCTTTATTTGAATTCATTATTCATATTCCAATTGTTACTCACAATTATTGATATATTCTGGTGATTAGAATATATCAATGTATATCGATTATTCCGGTTGCTATTCCAGGGACTGTATAATACTACTTTTGGGATTAAGTCTACTTAATCCTAAAGACCGGGACATAACCGGATCCTTGAGATGGGCCGTAGTGCCTGGGTGCCTCACAGGATCTATATAGTGAGATATAGATCTGCACTGTATCCTGGCTGATCAGCAGGGTATAACTGCGAACTTGAGTCCAGTTTAGTTCATTTATATTTGCCAGTAATGGCCTTCTTTCTATTCTCGTGGGGTTATATCTTTGCAGATATACCCGGGTTACGGATGCAATTACATTGCTTTAACACTATATATATTTTGTGGACTTGTTGAGCAATTTTTGGCTCACCCCTTTGTTGTTATTCACCTTATTATTTTCAGTTAAGAAGGAATATTAAACCCATCAGGACTCGAGTGGTAAGAAAGCGGGTCAAGCCTCGGGATCCTCTCATACCCAAGGTGTTGATCCCAATTCAGGAAGAAAGCTTTAAGTTGCCCGAGCAGGTGGAGTGTTGATAAATAGTGTGTGTGTTTGAATAAAAGATGAACTTAGTTTAAAAATGAATTAGACAATGGTTTGTAATAAAAAGAGTTTGTGAGATTTTGAATGTTGGTTTATAATAAAAGTAGTTAGCAGTTCTTATTTTCATACTTCAACCTAAAAAGATCCTGGTTAGTGTTAAAGGGGTTTAGTGTCATTTCTTTATTATTTGTTAATCAGATTATACAGGTTTGGTAATTAGCTAGTAACCCCCAGACTTATACCCCGGGTCTGGAGGGCG
The DNA here is from genome assembly GCF_009905375.1 of Apium graveolens. NCBI lineage: Eukaryota > Viridiplantae > Streptophyta > Magnoliopsida > Apiales > Apiaceae > Apium > Apium graveolens. The sequence continues at coordinate 100,088,882 of NC_133652.1, forward strand.
TTACAGGTTTGGCATCAGAGCTGTAGGTTTCATCCCTGAAAACAAGAACATTAGGGTTAAGATAAGATAGGGAGATCACATAGGATAGGAATAGTAAATAGGGAGATCAATGTTAGGATTTAGGTCAGATTAGATTAGGAAGTATAAATCTTAGGATTGTTTAGTGACCTTTTCTTTTCTTTGGTATATTATCAGATGGCATCTTCTGGTTATTCTGCATCTTCCGAGAGGACAGTCACCGGGCCAGCAGTACCAGTTATACCTCCAGTATCTGAGTATATATTTCCTCCTCTACCACCTCCACCACCATTACCACAGGAGCCGGTACCACCAATACAGGGGATAGTTCATGACCCCATAGAGATGTTTGATCCATATGAGTTCTTTGAGCTGATGGTTTCTTTATCTGTTGAGCATCAGTTTATACCGGGTATTGAGCAGGAGTTACCACCACCACCATTGTTACCTCCTATACCAGTGCATGCCCCAGAGCCGGACATAGTTCAGATGATTCTAGTCGAGGGGATGGGAGAGCATAATATGGATCTACAGTTAGGTTTACCACAGCAGGGTGCATGTATTCTGAGGGTTCCTTCACAGGAGTCAGTAGGTCAGGTTGCTCAGCCGTATATGGTACCATACCATGAGTATAGAGTTATGAGGGATGATGGGGAGTATTGGCGGGCACAGTGTCGAGAGATCATGCATCTGTTTAATCAGAGGGATAGAGGATCGTTAGCGGCCCTACAGCCGGATTACTATATGAGACAGAGATTGTAGTCGGTGTTGATGAGCGCCACTTGGGAGCTTGATGATTTGACCCATGAGGGACCACCTTCTTTCGCAGAGTTCTACCGGATATTCCGCTTGGCACAGACTTTGGTCCAGGCACTTAGAGAGTGTTGTGCATATGTTGTGTACTTGATGATTTCATAAACAAAATATCTAAGTAAATTTTACTTAGTGAAATAATGTAGCACTCGACGGATAAGAATTATAGTCCCGACGGATAACTCATTATAGTCCCGACCGATGTTAACTTATTATCCATCGAGTGAGTAGCTTATGTAATAATAAGTCTGCAGCACAGTCCTGTATACATCTTTATATAGATTCTGTAGTAGCCTATAAGTCATGTTGACTTTAACTAGATATGCAGAGTAGGTTGATTAATTGTATATAAATGATGTCTTGTAATTCTGCATAAGTGAAATGAAGTCAAGTGCCAAAATAGCTACCGACTGATGATTAGCAAAGCCATCGACGGATGATCAAATGACTATCAACGGATGTTTAGCATAGCAGTCGACGGATGATCAATGAAGCCATCAACGGATGTTCAGAAAGTCGACGGATGATCATATATCCAACAGATGTTCATAAAATCCAACGGATGATCACATAAAGAATTCAAACAGCAGCTGGATAGTGAAAGCTGAGCACAACCGTCGAGATGTATACAAATCTACTGTGGAAGCCCTTTAACTGGGTAATAGAGGACGAAAAGCAGCAAAGCTTAAGACTGACAGTTTTTATATTTATTCAGTCTTTTTGACTTTGTAATTTTGGTAATATATAAACCAAGAACGTAGCAAATAAAAACAAGTTGAGAAACACAAATAGAGAAATCTTTGTAAGCAGAATTATTAGCATTTCCCAGTATTCTCAGCAATTCAATTTGTAAGCAGCTGTGAGCATTCATGCACACAGAGTCCTCTCGATATATAATATATATCTCTGGTGGAATTGTTTAAATCCACCAAAAAGTTTTTAAAGACTCTTGTTTTTAATTACTTATGTTTTGGTTCAATTAAGTTTCTATTCCGCATTGTGCTAATTAAAATATTATATCTATATTCGAGTTGAACATTTTTATTTTGAAGAAAAAGGTTCAAGAATTCCATTCAACCCCCCTTCTGTAATTCTTGTTATATTGTTAAGGGACTAACAATTGGTATCAGAGCAAGCTCTTAATCTACAAAGAGTTTAAAGATCAAAAGAATTCAGCAAGATGAACAAGAAAGATGTTGGAGTCAAGATTCCTTTTCTAGATAAAGATAATTACCATCATTGGAAGGTAAAGATGCATCTTCATATGCTTTCTCAAGATGAGGCCTATGTGGACTGCATAAAAAGAGGTCCTCATGTTCCAATGAGAGTTGCAACAGGAAACGAGCCATCTGTTCCCAAACCAAGGCATGAATGGTCTGATCCTGACATTGAACAAGTCAGGAAGGATAAAAGGCCATGAACATTCTGTTCATTGGAGTTGATGCAGACATGTTTGACAACATTATAAACTGCAAAACTGCCAAGGAAGTCTGGGATACTATACAGATAATCTGTGATGGCACTGAGCAAGTTAGAGAAAATAAAATGCAGCTCTTGATTCAGCAATATGAGCATTTTCACAATGAGGAAAGTGAGTCACTCACTGACATTTTTAGCAGATTTCAAAAACTACTGAATGCTCTTAAGTTGCATGGAAGAGTCTATCAGACTAAAGACTCTAATATGAAATTTCTCAGATCTCTTCCAAAGGAATGGAAACCAATGACAGTCTCATTGAGAAACTCACAAGATTATAAGGAGTTTACTTTGGAGAGACTGTATGGCATCCTGAAGACCTATGAGCTTGAGATAGAGCAGGATGAAAGGATGGAGAGAGGATAGAAGAAAGGAGAATCCATTGCACTAGTTGCTGATTTGGAAAAGGAGAAGGAAGTGAAGGTGGAAGCTGTAGAATCAACTTCAAAGGTCTGTGAGAATAAGGGCAAGGGGCTTGTAGCAGAAAGTGAAGATTCATTGAGCCAAGATGACATGGAGGACATTGATGAGCACCTAGCTTTTCTTTCCAGGAGATTTGCCAAGCTCAAGTTCAAAAAGAACTTTGGAGCAGCCAAGCCAAATAGAAACATGGTGGATAAGTCAAAATTCAAATGTTTCAAATGTGGCTTGGCAGGGCATTTTGCAAATGAGTGTAGAAAGTTAGATTCCAGTAAGAAAAGGTTTGAGTCTGTGGATTATAAGCAAAAATACTTTGATTTACTCAAACAAAAGGAAAGGGCTTTTATTACACAAGAGAATGACTGGGCAGCAGATGGTTTGGATGAAGATGAAGATGTCAGCTATGTCAATCTAGCCCTAATGGCCAAGTTTGATGAAACAGAGACAAGTTCCTCAAGCAATCAGGTAATCACTACAAACCTTGCACATTTATATAAAGCTGAGTGTAATGATGCCATAAATGACCTGTCTACAGAATTGTATCATTTGCGTGTTACACTTAAGTCTCTTACTAAAGAAAATGCTAAAATCAAAGAAAACAACTTGTTTTTAAGTGAGAGGAATAATGTGCTTGAGTCTCAGTTTGTTGATTTTGAGAAACTAAGGATTGAGTGTAAGATTGCCAAGGAGGAATTAACTGAGTCCTTGAAAAAGGAAGAGATTTTAAAGAAGCAGCTCGAGCATGAACAAGAGGTGATTAAAGCATGGAAAATATCCAGGGATGTCCATGCTCAAATCACCAAAGTTCAAGGAATTGAGTCTTTTTTGTGATGAAGCCTGAAAAAAGAATAAAGAGAAACTAGAACCCAATTTGGTAGATGGTTTGCTGACAGATGTAGACTCGATGGATGATGAGGACTATCCGTCGGATAACAAAAAGTGTTATCCGTCAAAAGATGAAAATCCTCATCTGTCGGCTGTGAGCAAGCCCATTAGCAAAACCAAACTAATCAGGCTAAATGAGAAGTATGGGTCTGTTTCCAAGAACTTTGTTTCAGGAGAGTCAAGCCAAGTTAAGAAAGGGAGAAAGGCTAATGTTGGTCACATGACTGTCAAACATTTGAGTGACAGACTTGAGAAAATTGAGGTAAAAACAGAGACTAAAAGGAAAAACAATAGGAATGGTAAAGTAGGGGTTAACAAGCACAATAACTACACACCTGATAAATATGCTCCTAGAAAAATCTGTGTCAAGTGTGGTAGTGTAAATTATCTGTCTGTTAATTGCAAATCTGCCATGCCTACTCCCATGTCTGTTCAGTCTCAATTTCCTAACATAAATGCCATGCCTCTCATGCCTGTTAATGCTATGCCTACACAGAATATGAATGCACAGTTTGCTAATATGACATTTGCACCTAATCCATATTATGCTGCATACAGTATGCCTCAAATGCCATTTAGCATGCCCTACTGGAATAACATGTTTACAACAAGCATGCCATTTCTTGGTAGCCATTATATGCATGATAATTCTGTTGCATTAAATGGTTTCAAAGGTCCAACCCAAATGACTAAGGAAGAATCTGAAATTCCTAAGTCAAATGAGCTAAGACCTAAGAAATAGAAGAAGAAAGCTAACAAGGCAGGACCCAAGGAAACTTGGGTACCAAAATCAACTTGATTTGATTTTGATGTGTGCAGAGAAACAGAAGGAATCTTTGGTACTTGGATAGTGGTTGTTCAAGACACATGACTGGTGATTCTACCCTGCTCACAGAGTTTAAGGAGAGAGCTGGCCCAAGTATTACTTTTGGAGATGACAGCAAGGGTTATACTATTGGATATGGCTTGATTTCAAAGGACAAAGTCATCATAGAGGAGGTTGCCTTAGTGGATGGTCTTAAACACAATCTGTTGAGTATCAGCCAGCTTTGTGATAAAGGCAATTCAGTAACTTTCAACAAAAAAGCCTGTGTTGTGACTAATAATCAAAGCAACAAAGTGGTTCTCACTGGTGTGAGAAGAGGAAATGTGTACCTAGCTGATTTCAACTCAACTAAAGCAGAATCTGTAACTTGTCTTCTCAGTAAAGCAAGTCAGGATGAAAGTTGGCTATGGCACAAGAAGCTATCCCATTTGAACTTCAAGACCATGAATGAGCTGGTAAAGAAAGAACTAGTAAGAGGCATTCCTCTAGTGGAGTTTATAAAGGATGAACTGTGTGATGCCTGCCAAAAAGGGAAGCAGATTAAAGCATCATTCAGGAAGAAACTTGATTCAGCAATTGAAGAGCCTTTGCAACTGCTTCACATGGATTTGTTTGGACTAGTCAATGTATTGTCAATATCAAGGAAAAGATTTTGCCTAGTAATTGTAGATGATTTCTCAAATTTCTCTTGGACATATTTCTTAAAATCTAAAGACGAGGCTAGTGAAACCATCATCAATCACATAAGGCAAGTCAACAATAATCCTGATTTCAAAGTTAGAAGAATCAGGAGTGACAATGGAACTGAGTTCAAGAATTCTGTCATGAGAGCAATTTGTGAGGAAAATGGGATTCTGCATGAGTTCTCAGCAGCAAGGACTCCACAACAGAATGGAGTAGTGGAAAGGAAGAACAAATCACTTATTGAAGCTGCAAGGACAATGCTTGAAGAATCAAAATTACCAACACATTTCTGGGCTGAAGCTGTAAATACTGCATGCTACACTCAGAACATTTCTCTGATTAATCAAGCAAGATGCATGACTCCCTATCAATTTTTCAAGAACAAGAAGCCAACTCTAAACTTTTTTCATGTCTTTGGCTGCAAATGCTATATCCTGAGAAATCAAACTAATCAAAATGGGAAGTTTGATGCTAAAGCAGATGAAGGAATTTTTGTTGGATATGCTGTTGGTAAAGCATATAGAGTCTACAATCTAAGAACCAACATTGTTGTGGAATCTATACATGTTGTGTTTGATGATAAAAAGATTGAAGGACTGGAAGATGGAGATCTCCATGAGAGCCTCAAATTCGACAATGTTGAGATGGTTAGTGATGAAAGTGATGATGAGAGTGATCAAGAAACAATGTCTAAGGATAATGCAGACAAATCTACCACCAATGAAGCACAAAACTCAACATCCGTCGAGTTGCATAATGCTTCATCCGTCGGAAGGCAATCTGTGTTATCCATCGGAAGACAACCTACCTCATCCGTCGATAATCAAAATTCACCATCCGTCGGGTTATCAAAAGGAGCAGGAGGTCAAGACAGATCACCTACAGAAAATTCTCCCTTCTCAAATCAAAGATCCATAAACTCAGGGGGAGTTTCTAGCAATCAAAACTCAATCACACATCAAGACAATTATAAGGCCTCTTCATCTAGAGCTAATCTACCTCAGCAAAGGAAATGGATGAAAGATCACCCCTTTGAGCTTATCATTGGTGATGTGTCTTCTAGAGTTCAAACAAGAAGAGCAACTCAGGAAGAATGTCTATACAACAGCTTTCTATCAAAGGAAGAACCAAAGAAGGTAGAAGAAGCGTTGTTAGATCCTGATTGGATTTTAGCTATGCAGGAGGAGCTAAACCAATTTGAAAGGAATAAAGTATGGAAGCTAGTACCCAAGCCTAAAAGAAAGAATCCAATAGACACCAAGTGGGTATTCAGAACTAAGATGGATGAAAATGGTATAGTAATCAGAAACAAAGCTAGATTGCTTGCTAAGGGCTATTTTCAGCAAGAGGGAATAGATTTTGATGAATCATTTGCTCCTGTTGCAAGACTTGAAGCCATCAGAATCTTCCTAGCCTATGCAGCCCATGCCAATTTCAAGGTCTATCAAATGGATGTCAAAAGTGCCTTTCTGAATGGAGATTTGGAAGAAGAAGTATATGTCAGTCAACCTCCTGGTTTTGAAGATCCAAAGTTTCCAGAATATGTCTATTATCTTCTGAAAGCACTTTATGGACTAAAGCAAGCACCTAGAGCCTGGTATGACACTTTATCAAAGTTCCTTTTGGAAAATCACTTCACAAGAGGTACTGTAGATAAAACTCTTTTTTTTTCAGAAATGTTAATGGCTCTAGCATACTTGTTCAAATTTATGTAGATGATATTATTTTTGGCTCTACAGATGAGAAACTTTGCAAAAAATTTGCCAAATTGATGCAAAGTAAGTATGAAATGAGTATGATGGGAGAACTGACTTACTTTCTTGGTTTACAAGTTAAGCAAGTTAGTGATGGAATATTCATTAGTCAAACTAAATATATTTTTGATCTTTTAAAGAAGTTTGACCTAATGGATTGCACATCTGTAAAAACTCCCATGGCCACTGCAACTAAGCTTGAATTAAACACTACTGAAAAGTCTGTGGATATTTCAAGTTATAGAGGCATGGTTAGCTCACTTTTGTACTTAACAGCTAGTAGGCCAGATATAATGTTTGCTACATGTTTGTGTGCTAGATTTTAGGCTGATCCTAGAGAATCTCACTTGATAGCTATTAAGAGAATTTTCAGATATCTCAAGGGAACACCAAAACTTGGTATCTGGTACCCTAAAGATTCTGGTTTTGATCTAACTGGTTATTCAGATGCAGATTATGCAGGTTGTAGAATTGACAGAAAGAGCACAACAGGAACCTGTCAATTTCTAGGAAACAAGCTTATGTCCTGGTTCAGTAAAAAGCAAAATTGAGTTTCTACTTCTACAGCTGAAGCTGAATATATTGTTGCTGGCAGTTGCTGTGCACAGATTTTATGGATAAAAAATCAATTGCAAGATTATGGTTTGCAAGTTGAAAGGATTCCTATTTTCTGTGATAACACAAGTGCAATTACCATCACTGAAAATCCAGTGCAACATTCAAGGACAAAGTACATAGATATCAAGTACCACTTCATAAGGGAACATGTGATGAATGGTACTGTGGAATTACATTTTGTTCCAAGTGAGAAGCAACTTGCAGATATCTTTACCAAGCCACTGGATGAATCCACCTTTTCAAGGTTGGTAAGTGAGTTAGGTATGCTTAATTACGCTTAAATTTATCTGAGTTATTTTGCAAGTTGTAATGTAGCCAGAAATTTAGCTGATTTTTAAGTCTTGGATGAGATTTTGGCTAAGTCAAAATTTGCATCTCGACGGATGATCCTTATCCATCGAGTTTAGTCATCAGTCGATATACTACTTGCTAATAAAAGTCAATTACTTTTCTGGAATACTTTATGACTCGACGGATATCAGTTACCCTCATCCGTCGAATTGTCTAAATCTCAGCCGTTAATTCCCTGAACATTATCCATCGAGTATACTTACAGTTTGTAAGCATTACACGACGAATAATGGGTGGAATTTTTACAGTTTATTTTTAAACGGCTATTTTAGGCAATTTCTATTGGTTAATTTACTCTTCTTTATTATTTTTATCCGTTGTTTTTGAGTTAGTATAAAAGCTTATTTCATTCCAATTATTTTCTTTTATCACTCTCAAATTCAACTGCTTCTATTTCATTCTCTCTCAAGCAAATCTTCTCTTTCTCTCTTCAAGCTTTCATTCTCTAACAATGGCACCTGTAGTAAAGATTATGTCTCAAACTGGGTTAATTTATGAGAAGAACAACTTCACTGCTTTGGTCAATAAGGGTATTCAACAATCAGAGGACTATCACAAAATGATGGACTTTGTGAAGAACTGCAAGCTAAATTACGCCATGCTGAAATCACCCACAATCTTCTGTGAAGTTGTTGAAGAGATGTGGACCACTGCAATCTACAACTCTACTGACAAGACCATCACTCTAACCATCAAAGGTAATGAATTCTGTATCAATAGTGATGTGATAAAGGCATATTTCAAAATTCCTGATAATAATGTAACTTTACCACACACTGACACCGATATTATCAATATGCTTAATTCCATGCATTATGCACTTCCTACTTCTAAACTGAGTGATATTAGAAGAATGGGTCTTAGGAAGGAGTGTAGTTTCATGTGTGATGTAGTTACTAAGGTTTTCTCTGGAAAAGTTAGTAATTTTGATTCTGTAAACATTTCCATGCTTAACATGCTATACATGCTAGTCACAGATAAATTTTACAATTTCAGTGACCTTGTCTTGATTGAGTTAGGTTTTAAACTAGGTGAGTTAGCTAAAAGAGGAAAGAATGTGTATTATGCTAGATTTTTCATGTTATTGGCTAACCATCTATGTCAAGAAATGGTGCTTGAGAACCCAAACAACAAACTGGCTTGTTGGGTTCAAGAGAGAAGACTCATTACAGATTTGAACAGAGCCAACCATCATAGGGATGTGCCAATGTTCTATTTTCCTGTAATGCAGACACCTCAGGTAAGTGAGGTAAGTTCATCCATCCCTACAACTATTCCAACCTCCTCTATTTCTTTGAGTTCAGGAGTAGCTATAACAACTCTGACAATGACCAAACAGTTGCCTACCAAAGCTGCCAAAACTACTACAGTTTCTAAATCCAAATCAAAGAAAACCCCCTCTGGTAAAAAGGTACCAGTTGAAAAATCCACTAAAGCCAAAGAGGGGAGTGTGAAGGAGGGTAAGTTAGGTGAGGGAAGGGGTGAACATCAAAGAAACCCCAAGAATAAGGTTAGAGAGTTGAGTGAATCCCAGCCTAGCCACACTGCAGTTTCCCAACAAACTGCAGTGCTTAAAAAGGATAAAAGCTCACTTCTAGCTACATCCTCCCAAAAGGATGCAGTTATTGAACATAGCTCTCAGCCAAGAGCACAGGCCAAAAGGGTCAGGGATACAAGCTCACCCCAAACTTACAGAAGAAAGAAGAAATCTAAAACCTCTGGGGATGCACAGGGCACACACACAGTGCAAACTGGTGCTAAAGACACAGTCCCTGTACTCTCTCAAATTCAGTTTGATGTGGCTCCAATAAATGTGGATTCACAGCCAAAATCTCTAATAATAGAAGCATCTGAAACACCCTACTTACCAACAAACTCTCTGAAAGTGGATATGATAAACACTTCAATTCCTGATTCCCCTTCTTTAACTCTGTTGGGGAAGACAAAATCCAGTGCAAGTGAGCATCATCTTTTAGATGATTTGTTGGCTCACTTGCCAATTCTTTCAGATTCTATTGTGACATCTGTGCCCCAAATATCCTCAATCAACACAGAGTCAACAATAGTTTCTCTTCCCACCTCATTCATTTTTACTCTCTCGATGGATATTGTTCATCCATCGAGTAGTGATTGTATCCCGACGGATAAGCTTAACAGCAGTTATCCGTCGGATATCATTACCACTTACTCGACGGATATCACTTATCCGTCGAGTATCTCTGCACAACTTCAAACTTCAATTATTTCAAGTGCAGAAGATTAAGTGGTTGTACATTCACTCTTAGGACTGAGAGAGGAGAGTGTATTGAGTGAGAGGCTGGGTTGCTCTCAGGTAAAAGGAGAGGAAAAGAGTGAAAATCAGCAATCCATTTATTCAGGATTGGCAAAAGTGAGTGAGAGGAGTCCCACCTTAGTAGGTGAAGGTGAGAGTGTGAGGGTGGGGAGCCAGGGTGAGACCCTGATGCAACAAAAGAGAGATTTTGAGAGAAAAGCAGGTATATGAGAAATAAGGGTGGTTCCAGCCATTGCTAGTGAGTCAATGAATTTGGATGATGCTGAAAAGGAAAGACAATTCCAACAACATTATAAAGCTGTAATTGATAACATTTCCTTGGATGCTGACACATTTACTCATCCTGTGTCAGCCTACCAATTGCTGGCTGCTCAGGGCAATGTGGAGGTATAACAGACTTTGAACTTAGTACACACCTCAGAATCTCTTCAAAGAGATAAAGCTGATGTCAATAGGATGCCTTCCCAGGCTGGTGAGCCATCTGAAGAATTTGAAGTAAATTCTAATGATGATGACTCTGTTTCTTTGGATGGAAGCATGAACTTAGGGGGAGATGAAGGCCCAAGTTCTGTTTCAAATTTACCTGAATGGGCATGAAAAAAGGAATCTACACCAGGACAATTTGGTGTATCCTTGGTTAAGCAAGTTATGGCTATTAAAAAGGCCCTTCAGGAAACTTCAAATGCTGGCACCAAGGCTATTCTTCAAGCTCACCTAGACTCTCTACATCTCATGAAGATCCAGCAGTTAAGACAGAATCTGAGTGTGGATGAACTCGAAAAGGATATAGCTGACTTGAAGACCTATAATTATGAGAAGTTGGATTCAGTCATGCCATATGGTACCATGCAAGATCTATTGCTAAGATTGAGGAGAGAATCAGATTCTGAAAAGAAGCTGGCCAAGCTCGAAGACAGAGTTCAAGTTATTGAGAATTCAGTGGGTATCCTTCTTCAAAATCAACAGACTCAGACAAATCTTCTCATGCAACTGGATAAAGCACAAGGCCTAACTCCTCAACTTGATAATAACAAAAAGGGGGAGAGAGAATCAAGTAAGGGGGAGAAAGGACCAAGTGAGGGGAGAAACTTCTAGTACAAATCAGCAAAGTAATTGTACCTTCAATTACTGTCTCCAAGCCACCAGTTGCAGATGGTATAGATCTGATTCAAGCAGCAGTAGCAAATTCGAAAGTTGCTGAGAAAGAAAAGTTGAGTTTGATCAACTGGGAGAAGATTGATGAGGAGATACAGAAAAAGTTTGAACTTGTCATGGAGCCAGTTAAGTCAGCCATCCATCATTCTCAAGTCAAGCAAATCAGTGTGAATGAGATGAGCATGAATTATCTGGAAAAAGGACAATCTTCCTGCATCAAGTCTCCAAAGGCTGAAACAATTCTTAAACCAAGGGAAAATTATCCAAAATCATGTTTGAAGAACCCCTTGGACACTGTGTATGAGACACCCAAGCCTGATGAGAAGAAGCTTCTGTTAAGATCAATTGTCTTCTATAAAGATCCAGCTGATTCAGCTTCAAAAAGGAGAATTGCTAAGATATTCAGAAATAGAAAGGAAATTTGTGTGGTAGCTGGACATCCATAATTTGCTCAAGCAAAGAGAGAAGAAAAATCCAGATTGAAGCAGGAAAATAAGTAAGATGCTCTAGATGCAAAGAATATTAAACAAAAGAAAGAGCAGATTACTATCTTGGCCAAGCTACAGGCTGTGACTTCATATCAACAAATTCCCTCTCAACCATCTGAAGCTGCTGAATCAAAGAAGAAAATTGAAGAACAGAAGAAATCTCCAAGGAAGAAAGAATTGGCTAGAAGAACAAAAAGGAAACTGGATATTGTTGACAAGGAATTGGAAGATCAATTTCCTAAGGAACCCACACCAGCTACAACTCAAGCATCAAAGCCCTCTGTGGTATTTGAAGACATAAGGGTGGTGGATCCCCACAGGAATATTCACGGTGAACCTATTGTGCCAAAGGATGAGCCAATAGAGTGGGATAACATACCAATTCCTGACTTCAGCTTACCAATCCTGAGCAAGCCAAAAAGGACAAAGTCAAGGGCAGTCAAGAAAGTGAAGTTGTCACCTCTCAAATCCAAGTCAGTAGTTAAAGCTTAACCCAAAGTCAACAAGGGAGACTACTTGTACTTGTGTGACATCAAGGAATTTTCAGATCTAAACCTCTATCTGGATGAACTGGATGAAGTGAGGGGAAATGATGCATACAGGAACCTACCTGAAAGGTTAGTGTTCAAGTACAAAGGAGGAAAGGAGATTGTGTGGCCTCTTCACAGGATTCTTCAAGAGAGCCAAGCTGTTCTGATTAAAGTTTATTCATCCTTCAAGAAGAACTTCGGGTTCAATGTAACTGCAAGAAGATTAGTATTGAAGAAGATAGAAGAACTAAGGAGTATTAGAGCTTAAGATGCACTCCCAAAGACTCTAATCATCCCATACACAGGGAGAAGAGTGCATCTAAGGCCCTACTGGCTGATGGAGTTCATAGATGACAAAGGTGTAAGAAGATTCTTCAGATTAGAAGACCAATTGAGTATCTCTAGCAATGAGACTCTCTTGGAAATGCAAGAAAAGCTAGATCTCTCAGAATCTGATGAACTGGAATTCCACAGACAGCTCCAAAATCAGATTAATGAAAACAACAGAAAGCTTGGAAGAAGAACCAGACCTTCAAGAAACTAGAAAAATCTGCTCAGGCTAGAGGAGCATCTTGAAAATGACTGTGAGCCAAACCTTGTACATTTTGATTATTTGAAGCACTTTCAGTATTATCTACTTATCTTTAAAGCTGTATGTTTAGGATGTTTTGTTATCATCAAGTATCTCTTAATTTATGGCTACAATTCCAGCAGACATAAATTGGGGGAGATTGTTGTGCATATGTTGTGTACTTGATGATTTCATAAACAAAACATCTAAGTAAATTTTACTTAGTGAAATAATGTAGCACTCGACGGATAAGAATTATAGTCCCGACGGATAACTCATTATAGTCCCGACGGATGTTAACTTATTATCCATCGAGGGAGTAGCTTATGTAATAATAAGTCTGCAGCACAGTTCTGTATACATCTTTGTATAGATTCTGTAGTAGCCTATAAGTCATGTTGACTTTAACTAGATATGCAGAGTAGGTTGATTAATTGTATATAAATGATGTCTTGTAATTCTGCATAAGTGAAATGAAGTCAAGTGCCAAAATAGCTACCGACGGATGATTAACAAAGCCATCGACGGATGATCAAATGACTATCAATGGATGTTTAGTATAGCAGTTGACAGATGATCAATGAAGCCATCAACGGATGTTCAGAAAGTCAACGGATGATCATATATCCAACATATGTTCATAAAATCCAACGGATGATCACATAAAGAATTCAAACAGCAGTTGAACAGTGAAAGCTGAGCACAACCGTCGAGATGTATACAAATCTACTATGGAAGCCCTTTAACTGGGTAATAGAGGACGAAAAGCAGCAAAGCTTAAGGCTGATAGTTTTTATATTTATTCAGTCTTTTTGACTTTGTAATTTTGGTAATATATAAACCAAGAACGTAGCAAATAAAAACAAGTTGAGAAACACAAATAGAGAAATCTTTGTAAGCAAAATTATTAGCATTTCCCTGTATTCTCAGCAATTCAATTTGTAAGCAGCTGTGAGCATTCCTGCATACAGAGTCCTCTCGATATATAATATATATCTCTGGTGGAATTGTTTAAATCCACCAGAAAGTTTTTAAAGACTCTTGTTTTTAATTACTTATGTTTTGATTCAATTAAGTTTCTATTCCGCATTGTGCTAATCAAAACATTATATCTATATTCGAGTTGAACATTTTTATTTCGAAGAAAAAGGTTCAAGAATTCCATTCAACCCCCTTCTGTAATTCTTGCTATATTGTTAAGGGACTAACAGAGGAGCTTAGGCGTATTCCGCCTGGGTTTTGGGACAGTGACAGTTGAGACAGTGACTTCAGAGTACAGATATATATAGAGGCAACATAGTATAACCTAGTGAGTAGTGTGTATGCGTGTATTAGTAGATTAACCTGTAGTAGGATTTTGACCTGTAGTGGTAGTATGACTTGTAGCCGTAGTGATTACCAGTAGCACGAGACTTTTTTTATCAAGCATTTACACCTGAGGCTGGTGTCACATATATATAAACTGAACTTTTCATATTTCTTTTATTTAAATTTGAGTCTTTACAGTTTTACAGCATTTACTTTCACTTTATTGTTTTACAGTTTTCCATATTATAATCCTGTTGAAAAAAAAGGGGGAGAGAGAAAAGAATAACCATTTTAATTAACTGCTTACATTTCCAGTTTTTATATTTAACATCTGCTTTCTTTATTTAAAGCATGTTGTTAATACAGAATAAATTGTTTTCTTACCTATTATCAATTGTTTATTAAACTGTTAAAGAAATATCACCTATTTTATTATCAGAAAAAGAGGGCACCAAAAAGAAAGACTAGGGCTGAGACCTTTAACAGCAATTCCGAAGATCAGACTAACGAGACCATGAACCAAATGTTCCATCTGATGCAACAACAGATGGTTATGATGCGGCAGCAGATGCAACATCAACAACAGCAGATTCAACAACAAATGTTACAGCAGCCACCTCGTCCGGAGCCTCAATTACCACCAACATTACCAGTTGTTACTTTTAAGCAGTTTCAGGCAGTTAAACCTCCAAAATTTGATGGGTCTACTGATCCTATTAAAGCCACCACCTGGTTAAAAGAAATAGAGAAAGCGTTTGCATTAGTGAAGATAGGTGAGGACCAGAAGACTGATTTTGCTAGTTGTTGAAAGGAGAGGCAAATTATTGTTGGGAATCTAAAAAGGCTTTAGAGGGTGAAGATGTTATTGCCTGGGATAGGTTTAAAGAGTTGTTTTTACAGAAGCATTTTCCTCGCTACGTGAGATATCAGATGCAGATAAAGTTTTTGGAACTGAAGAAGGAAAATATGTCCGTGACCGAGTATGAAGCCAAATTTAATGAATTGGCTAGGTTTGTTCCGGAACAGGTGGACACTGAAGAGAAACGAGTTCAGAGGTTTCAAGAGGGATTACGACCATGGATTTGTGGACATGTTGCAATTTTTGAATTAACAACATATACCGCTGTAGTCCAGAAAGCCTTGATCATCGAAGGAGAAAGTGAAAGATCTCAACGAGATAGAGGACAGGGAAGTTTCCAAGACCGTTCCAACAGGAAGCCGGGATTTCAAGCCCGGGAAAATTTGAATTTCAAAAGGATAGGACAATGTACAAAAAAAGCAGGTAATCGTTTCCAAGCCTCCAAACAACAGGGAATTGTCAAGGTTCCTGTGTCGTATTGCAAACTTGTGGACGCAAGCATACCGGCGTATGCATTAAAGCAGATGTGACATGTTTCAAATGCAAGCAGAAAGGGCACTATTCTAACGAATGTCCAACAAGAAAAACAGCAGAAATCACTTGCTATCAATGCGGAAAGAAAAGGGCATATCGCTAGAAATTGTAAAGGACCAGCCATGGCAGCCAGTATTCCAAGAGTATTGGCATTACCTCCGCCGTTGCCGCCTAATCAACCCAAAGCAAGAACTTTCAACATGACAATGAAAGAAGCAGTGCAGAGTCCGAGTGTTATTGCAGGTACGCTTTTGGTGAATTCAGTAAGTTCAAAAGTATTAATTCATTCTGGAGCTACCCGTTCATTTATTTCTGAAGAATTTCTTGATAAATTACATTGCGAAATCGAATGGTTGGGCGAGACGTTAATTTTAAAATTAGCGAATGTCGACCAAGTTCCAGTGGATCGGATATGTCCTGCGTGTAATATAAAAATAGCTGGACATCATTTTTCTGTAGACTTGATTCCTTTTAAGCTAGGAGAATTCGATATTATTTTGGGAATGGATTGGTTAGCATGTCATAATGCTCAGATAGACTGCGCGAATAAGAAAGTCAGATTGTGAACTACGGAAAATGCAACGGTGATATTCAAGGGCGAAAAACAGCGGAAGAAATTTCTTACAGTAATGTAGACCAAACGATTGCTTCGACAAGGATGTGAGGTGTACACAGCTTACGTGTTAGATACTGAAAAGGGAAGTCCTAGAATAAAAGACATTCCAGTTGTGTGTGAGTTTCCGGACATCTTTCCAGACGAGCTTCCAGGGTTACCGCCAGATCGAGAAATCGAGTTCACGATTGATCTAGCACGAGGCACAAAACCAGTGTCGAAAGCTCCATATCGAATGGCTCCAGTCAAGATGAAAGAATTATTAACGCAACTGCAAGATCTGTTAGACCGAGGCATCATACGACCTATTGTATCCCCATGGGGTACACCGGTGTTATTCGTGAAGAAGAAGGATGGAAGCATGCGATTATGCATCAACTATCGGGAGTTGAATAAACTCACTATCAAGAACCAGTATCCACTACCGAGAATCGACAATTTGTTCGATCAGCTAAAAGGAGCTGCATGGTTTTCGAAGATAGATTTGCGATCAGGCTATCATCAATTAAAAATTAAAGCTGAAGATATTCCAAAGACTGCGTTTCGTACGAGATATGGGCATTACGAGTTTTTGGTAATGGCATTCGGTTTGACAAATGCGCCAGCTGCATTCATGGATTTGATGAACAGGGTATTCAAGAAATACTTGGACAAATTCGTGATTATATTCATTGATGACATCTTGATTTATACCAAGACGGAAGAAGAGCATGCAGAACACTTGAGGATAGCTTTGGAAATTCTGAGGAAAGAGCAACTATACGCGATATTCTCCAAATGTGAATTCTGGTTGAAAGAAGTACAATTTCTAGGGCATATCATCAGTAGAGAAGGCATCCAAGTCGATCCAGCAAAGATTGAAGCTGTGTTAAATTGGGAAAGACCAAAGACACCGACAGAGGTTCGAAGTTTCTTGGGATTTGCAGGATATTATCGAAGATTTGTTAAAGATTTTGCGAAAATAGCAACGCCGTTGACCAAGTTAACTCGAAAAAGTGAAAAGTTTATATGGAATGATAAATGCGAAGAAAGTTTCCAAGAACTGAAGAATCAGTTAGTAACCGCACCGGTACCAGTATTGCCAGACGAGCAAGGGAATTTCGTCATTTACAGCGACGCTTCGTATCACGGACTAGGATGTGTATTGATGCAGCATGGTAACGTCATCGCATATGCTTTAAGACAACTTAAACCTCATGAACAGAAATATCCCACTCATGACCTAGAATTGGCAGCGATCGTATTTGCATTGAAACTTTGGAGACATTATCTCTACGGTGAAAAATGCGAAATTTACACGGATCATAAAAGTCTGAAGTATATCTTTACGCAAAAAGAATTGAACATGCGTTAACGTCGATGGCTGGAATTGATAAAGGATTATGATGTCACAATCAGTTATCATCCAGGGAAAGCAAATGTTGTAGCAGATGCGCTGAGCAGGAAAGAAAGATTGAATCGGTTAACTTCATGCGAAGAATTAGCTAGGGAATTCGACAAATTGGAAATCGAGATTCGTATTCCCAATGAATCTGTAGAAACTATCTGCGCTATGACTTTCCAACCAGAGTTGCTAGAGAAGATTCATCGTTGTCAAGAAGAAGTGATGAGTCAAGATGACGACCTAACGGGAGAAGAGATCACAACTCAGAAGGATAATGAAGGAATTTTATGCTTTGCATCGAGAATCTGGATTCCTAACATGGCAGAATTAAAAGAAGAAATATTACGAGATGCGCACAGTTCAAAGTATTCCATTCATCCAGGAAGCACAAAGATGTATCGCGATCTGAAGGAAAACTTTTGGTGGCCAAATATGAAAAAGGAAATAGCAGAATGGGTAAGTAAATGCTACACATGCCAGCGAGTTAAAGCGGAACATCAACGTCCGAGCGGATTATTACAACCGTTAGATATTCCAGAATGGAAATAGGAACATCTAGCGATGGATTTTGTAGTGTGACTACCGAGGACTAGGGAAAATCATGATACGATATGGGTAATCATTGATAGACTCACGAAGTCGACACATTTTCTACCAATTAACGAAAGATTTTCGCTTGACAAGCTAGTGCATTTATATCTCAAGGAAATTGTGATGCGACATGGAGTTCCAATATCTATCGTGTCTGATCGAGATCCTCGTTTCAACTCAAGATTTTGGAGACAATTTCAAAACTGCCTTGGAACAAAATTAAACATGAGTACCGCTTATCATCCGCAAACCGATGGGCAAAGTGAAAGAACTATTCAAACAATTGAAGACATGCTACGAGTTTGTGCGATTGATTTCGAAGGAATGAGCATTTAACTTTGGTGGAATTTTCTTATAATAACAACTATCACGCAAGCATTGGAATGCCACCGTACGAAGCATTATACGGAAGAAAGTGCAGATCACCAGTACATTGGGATGAAGTTTGAGAACAGAAGATTTTGGGTCCAGAATTAATCCAATAGACTAAAGAAAAGATTGAACTTATTCAGAAATGACTCGATGCAGCACAAAACAGGCAACACAAATATGCAGACCAAGCAAGGAAGAATATGGACTATCAGGAAGGAGAAAACGTATTACTTAAAATATCGCCATGGAAAGGATTGACCAGATTTGGCAATAAGGGTAAATTGAAACCACGATACGTCAGACCATTTGAAATTTTGAAGAAAGTGGGAAAATTTGCGTACGAATTAGCTTTACCGCCTCATATGCAACATATTCGCAATGTGTTTCACATGTCGATGCTTCAGCGATATAATCCTGATTCTAGGCATGTAGTAGAGTATGAACCGATAGTTATCCAACCTGATTTATCTTTTGTAGAACAGCCGGTAAAAAATTTAGATCGGCGAGAGAAAGTATTGAGAAATAAGTCTATATATTTAGTGCGAGTGTTATGGAGAAATCCTATGGTTGAAGAATCAACATGGGAACTTGAAAGTGAAATGTTAGAAAAATACCCTCATTTGTTTTCATAGAAGATTCTGAGGATAGAATCCTAATAAGGGGGGAAGGATGTAACGACTGAGAAATTTACGTTGTATTATATCATATTTATAATAAAATTATGTGTATTAATATGTCAATTATGTGTGATTATCTGTTAAACCCTAACTGTTACGTGTTACGTGCATTCCGTGTCATTTCTGTATTTTTAAGGTATTTTTCAGATGTTTTATTTCGCATTCATCGCTTTCATTTCAAACGTTTTACGACCCAAACCACGATTTTAAAGCCAGTATTTCAAATAAAATAATGGGCCTTATTTTTCTTCAAACGGCTTTTACCATCGCCTTATTCTGAACATCTAGATATTTTATAAATTTTCTCGTTTTGCGAAAAATGACTTTTCCGGGCCCCATTGGGTGTTAAAACCCCCACAAAAATCACATTTTTATTTTTATAAAATTATTGGACTTTTATTTATACTATTTCTTTGTATTTTTGCATTATTCACAATTTTTGGGAAATTTTGGCATATATATTGCATATATAAAATATTTATAAATTAAATTTTAATACTAAAAAATTATAAAAATTAGGGCCAAATATTTTTATTAGATGTATGATTAGCCCCTTAATTTTATTTAGGAGTATTAATTTTACTACTATAAATAGCCTAATTATTAATTAATTATAATTAATAAATCATTAAAAATCAGAATTTTCTCTGAAATTCGGGTCGGGAAGAACTTGAATCGGGTCGAGAATCAAACCGTGATTTGCAGCTGATTTCTTCATCAAATCGTGTGATTCCAGTAACCAAATCAAAGGTTTTGATCTGTTCTTTCCATTTCTAGCATCAATTTCACGTTTTAATTCGTAGTTTTTGATTTTCGATTTCTAGGGTTTATGTTCGAATTAGGCCTTTTTTATTTCAGGGTTATTTTGATGTTTTGATGATTGATATAGCTTTGTTAGATGATTTACATTCGATTCATGGTGTTTAATTGATTAAACGATGTCTGTATAGTGATTCACGATTTCTGGGGTTTATACTGAATTTTCAAATTACAACTCGATGTTTTCTGTGAATCTTTGGTTCTTGAAAGGTTAGGGCTTTGATTGTATATGTTCTTAGCTTTGATTTGCACTATAGAACGTTGAGTTTGGTTTACAGAATCAAAAGATAGGTTTTTGGCCGGGAGTTGAAGTCGGTTTTGATCGGAGAATGATATCCAGGGATGTTTCTGATTGACTTTGGCCTGAATTAGGTTGGGGAAGTGATTTTCAGTGATTTGGGATTAAAAATGATTTCAGACGATGTGTTTTTGACCCCGAATCAGACTCGCCGGAGTTCGGTGAAGTCGCCGGATTCTGGGTTTAAACCCAGATTCCGGTGGTGTTCTTCACTGACTCGGATTCCAACCCGGTTGACCCGTTTGGTTAACCCGGTTTTGATCTGTTTTGTCAGATGGTTGGTTTCTGACAAATGTTTCTGGATTTTTAATTATTTAATTATATTTTTATAAAATAAAATTAGTTTTATTAATTCTGAAAATCAATAAAAAATTAGTTTTAAATTCTGTAAAATATTATTAATAATTCCTAAATTATTTTCTTAATTTATAAATTCAAATTTAGTGATTTAATTATGTATTTAATCATTTATCTATTTATTATTTAGTAATTAAGTAATTACTTAATAAATAAGGATTAAAGAAATTAATCGAATATTATGATTAAAGATTCGATAATTACGGGAATAAAACGAATAACTCGTAATTATACGGATGATTGAATGATAAGTTCGATTATTATTATTATTATTATTATTATTATTATTATTATTATTATTATTATTATTATTATTATTATTATTATTATTATTATTATTAGATTTATTATTATTCAGACGATAGTTAATTATTCAAAAAATATCGTAATAATTACTCGTAATGGGTAATTAAATACAGATAGTTAATATAGGTCGCATAAATTGTAATAATAACTGTAATGTTTTGATGATTATGCGAGAAATGCGGATAACTCGTAGAAATACGAGTAGTGGATCGTTGAGTTGAATACTGATGCTGATAATAGTTTATTTATTCGATAGTTATCGTATCAGTTGATTGTATCGATTATTTATTTGTAAATAATCGATCTAATCAAATAAATTATAATAAATTATAAATATTTGCAATAAATTGTGATTAATCCTAATAATTAGGGATTAATTATTTTAAGTTATTAAATAATTAATTATTTCTTATTTATTAGTTATTTATTTATTAAATCATTAAAAATGATTAATTATTCCGATAATTAATCAAATAACTTTCAATAAAACATAACTTATTCATTTTAACTCCAAAAAATTATAGAAAAATTATTTTTGACTTTGATTTTTCTTAAATAATTATTTTAGGATTTAAAAATTAGTAAAAATTATTTATATTGAATAATAAATTGAATTAACAGTGTTTAATTGATAATAATTCAACCATTAGTCCGATTCGAGTAAACGGAAGCCATTTTACTCATAAAAATGCAATTCTTTTCATTAAAAATAATAAGAAGACCTAATTTTTTCTAGAAATTAGTTGACCTTATTAATTGCTTGATTATCAGTCGAAATGCGTGCCGAGACGAGTCCGAAAAATTCTGGGAAAATGGGAAATGAGGCAGAAGGTGATCAGCGGAGCAATCAGCGAGTCGATTTTGATTCTAAAAATTATTTTAACTATAAAAATGATTATGTGCCTATGTGCTTATGTGTATTATGTGGTTAATTGAGTCTTACTTGCTTATATGTAATATAAGAGTCAGTCATAAGCGTATGGGTAGATAATAGGAACGAAATGAAGTCGATTCAAGATGCAATTAAAGTACAAAATGACTTAACCAGTCTATTTTGCTAATAGAAGCTAAGCCAGCAAGGCAGGTCGAGTAGGTGATAGACGAAAGTGATTTAATTGCAGTGAGTCACGCAGAAGGCAAGTTTCTCCCCTATTCTACTTTCAGAATAGTAATATTCATTTCAAATTCTTATTACGCTTGTACTCCTTTAATTCTTTTGTTCATATTTCCGTTCGATTCTTGAATTATTCTCTTCATTTGAATTCACTATTCATATTCCAATTGTTACTCACAATTATTGATATATTCTGGTGATTAGAATATATCAAAGTATACCGATTGTTCCGGTTGCTATTCCAGGAACTGGATAATACTACTTTTGGGATTAAGTCTACTTAATCCTAAGGACTGGGATATAACCAGATCCTTGAGATGGGCCGTAGTGCCTGGGTGCCCGACATGATCTATATAGTGAGATATAGATCTGCACTGTATCCTGGCTGATCAGCAGGGTATAGCTGTGAACTTGAGTCCAGTTTAGTTCGTTTGTATTTTCCAGTACTGGCCTTCTTTCTATTCTCGTGGGGTTATATCTTTGCAGATATACCCGGGTTACCGATGCAATTACATTGCTTTAACACTATTTATATTTTGTGGACTTGTTGAGCAATTTTTGGCTCACCCTTTTGGTTGTTATTCACCTTATTATTTTCAGTTAAGAAGGAATATGAAACCCATCAGGACTCGAGTGGTAAAGAAGCGGGTCAAGCCTCGGGATCCTCTCATACCCAAGGTGTTGATCCCAATTCAGGAAGAAAGCTTTGAGTTGCCCGAGCAGGTGGAGTGTTGATAAATAGTGTGTGTGTTTGAATAAAAGATGAACTTAGTTTAAAAGTGAATTAGGCAATGGTTTGTAATAAAAAGAGTTTATGAGATTTTAAATGTTGGTTTGTAATAAAAGTAGTTAGCAGTTCTTGTTTTCATACATCAACCTAAAAAGATCCTGGTTAGTGTTAAAGGGGTTTAGTGTCATTTCTTTATTATTTGTTAATCAGATTATACATGTTTGGTGATTAGCTAGTAACCCCCAGACTTATACCCCGGGTCTGGAGGGCGTTACAGCATTGCTGGTATTAAGTAATATGCATTAGAAAAGCAAACATTTTTCTTGGTGACTTTTCACACTCTATGATTACTAGAGAAATACTCTGATAACAACATAAATTCTGATAAGCAGTCGTGACTCACTTACATTGATAAGCCACTGTAAAAAGGAATTTCAAAAGATGCATAAAATGAGCACAAACAGTTGCGGTGGACTCTTGCATAAATTTGTTCTATAGTAGACATCATGACTGATGACAGATTTTAAGCATTTTTCTTAGTTATGCCTTATTTCTAAGATGTACTGAAGTTTATCAAACTTTAATCTTTATCTGATATTTTGTTGAATGCACACACACTTTCACTCCATATGAATGATGAAAATTACTGTGGTGATTAAGTTGTTGTTGACAAACAGTTAAGTGTCATTTGCATAAATTCTGAGGACAAGTTCTGATGGAAGTTCTGATGATTAAACTCTGAAGAAAACAAGTCAGTATTTGTATGAAGAATCACATAACAAGATATTCACTTTTTGAGTACAGAAGCCATGTTCTGATGACTGTTAAAATCTGATATAAGTTAAGTTCTGATATTAAGTCCTGATGGAATCCTTGATGCTTACGTGACATTTTTCTTTACTTGACTTATATATGATAATATCTGGAACAGTCATAAAATCAGAATAATTTGGGTGAGATAAAAACATTCATAATTATTATGGGTTAGTGGTTATCTTGTATGTCCTGAAAAACTGCATGTGCATGATAATTATTGCTTATTTTACGTGCCCATTAACTCCTGCTCTAACCGTTTATTGACTGTTCACACAGTGCCAGGTGTAAAGTGTATCCCATGCTTCAAAAATATAACTGTTGAGTTGAGAGAGTATATATATGGGAGTTAAAAGATTTTCTAATCTTTTACTTACTTTTCTATTCTTAATCTCTTTTACTTTCTCTCTCTCTCTCTAATATTCTCTGAAGCATTTTATTTCAGGACTTTTAACAAACACTTTGCAAACACTCTCTTTCTCATTTAATTTCTTACAGAGATGGCACCAAAAGACATAATTTTCAATGGAGCTAAGTTTGTTCCTAACAACTACTCCGCCATTCTTAGCAAGGCTGAAGCTCCATCGGAACTTCACTTCATTCAGGATTTTCTCGCTAATTCTGATATTGGGTTCGCTCTGACCCAACCTGATGCAGTCTTTGGAACTCAAGTGCTGGAGTTCTGGAGAAGTGGAGTATATGATGATGGTGGTGCTCAAGGGACCCCAAGTATAATCTTTACAACAGGGGAGGATGAGCATGTCGTAACTTTGGCTACAATACGCCAAACACTATAGTTTCCTGAATATAAAGCCTATACAACTATTGAGGAGCCTATTCTTTAAAATATGATGGCTAGTCTGGGGTATGAAAGGACATTGGCAAAGCTGGGTCAATTGAAGAGACCTTACATAAGGAGGGAATGGAGTTTCTTCTTTGACTGTATAACAAACAACCAGACCTTTATCTTCCAAACCTTCTAAGAGGACAAAGTCTGTTCCTCAACCTCCACAAAAGAGAAGGAAGATGATTCTCAGAGATGAGTCTGAGAGTGAAGAGGAAACAGTTGAAGCACGAGTTCATGCATCTGAACCTGTGATTATTAAAGCTGAGAATGTTACTTCTCAAAAAGAGAAAGCAGCTCAAAGTTCTGCTACTTTGAAAAGGAAATCTGTAAATTCCGATGCTACTGAAGCAACTCCTTCATTGGCAAGGAGATTGACTAAAATGAAGGCTTGGAGGTATTTGGATAAGGCTATATCAGAAGATACTGAGGAAGCTGAGGAATGGGATCAGGAATCTCTGATCTCACAAGAACCGGTTATCATTGAAGCCCTTCCAGCTTAAGCCAAAGACACTGCTAATGACACAGTTGTTATCCCTCCCGTCTCTCCTATTAAAGCTACAGATGATGCTAAAGAACAAACTGATAATTCTGAAATAGATATTCATAATTTGAATATACCTGAAGTTCTTTATCTGGAAGCTCCATCTATATCAAAGACACCAGCTCTGGAGATAAATTCTGCTAATCAGAATTTAGAAAATATTATTCCTGAATCTCCAGTTGCTTCACACACTGTTGAGCTATCAGCACATAATGAGTCTTCCTCAAGTTCTGATGACAGTGTTTCTGTTGAGACTCCAGTACCTACTCTGGGCAAGAAAGAATTGGTGAAGAAATTTGTTGAAAAGGAAGCACCTATTCCTTGGGAGGATACTCACAGAGGTGTTGAGTGGACCAAGAAGTGGAATAAATCATATTTTATTCCATGTTCTAAAGTTATGATAGAGCATATTACAAAAGCTGATGAGTTGCTCATAAATGCTTATTTCAAGACACAACTCAAGATCACAGCAATGTCTACAAAACATCTTCAAGGTCTACATACTTCTACTCATGAAAAGGTTGATACACTCAGAGAAAAAGCTGATAAGCTAGATCTACAGATCAAGCTTGACAAGAACATGTATATCAGACCTATTTCTGAAAACGTTGAGGCCATTGAAACAACTCAAGAGGAGCAACAGGCCCAAATTGCTGAGGTCCTGGCTAATCAAGCTTCTCAGAAAGCTCAATTGGATGAAATCCAATCTTTAGTTGAACTTCTTCTTTCTCTCTTACTTCCTGATGATGCCAAAAAGGGGGAGAAGGTAGTTAAGTCCAAATGCTCACCTACTCAAGAACTGAGAAAAAGGATGATAAAGGTGATGACTAGGGAAACTCTGAAAAGAGCAGAGGTCAAAGAAAAGTTCAAGGAAAATCTTCTATTCAGAACAAGTCAAGTTCTGATGCTGTGAATGCTCACAGACTGAAGTCAAGTGGTGATAAGCAAAGTCTGATATCAAGTTCTGATATTCTGATTCAGTTTGGATCTGAAGACTCTCAGAAGTTTTTGCAAACTCTGAAGTTAAAGGGGAAGCAGACTACTGTTTATTATAAAGATCCTAAAATCTAGACACTTGATGAGGAGATAGCAAGAAGATTATTTATGAAACACAATCCGAGAATGGATTTAGAAACTCTCAAGGAGGAAGAAGCTAGATTTGCTGCTGAAAAGACAAATCCTAAGTCTAAAGCTTCTGATGCAAAGAAACCTCTAAGGCCTAAGGAGAAAGGCATTATCATCAAAGAGAAATCAATTTCCGAGGCATCAAAAGCCAGAACAAGATCACAGATTGAGATTGATTCTAAATCAAAAGGAAAAGAAAAGGTTGGTGAACCTTTAAAGAAAAAGACAAATTCTTCTGTTCAAATCTATCAAGCCACAGTGCATGATGATGATGCTTTGATAGAAGATCAAAATGTCCAAACTCTGAAAAGAAAGAAGATTTCTGAAGAATCAAAGACAACTTCTGACAAGGCTCAAGTTGTTCAGAGTGAAGAAGTGCAAGTTACAGAAGAAGCAGCAAGTTCTGATAAAGTCAAGAAGTCAACCACTGACAGTGCTCAAGTTGATTTAGACAAGATGGAAGTAACTGACAAAAGGAAACTTTTATGGAAAAATGTTAAACCATCAGATCCAAAGAAAAGCCAACTGCTGTCTACTTTCATGACCATTGGGTTAAATGCTAGAGAACCAAGAGACAGGGCTGGACTAGGTTCTGATGAAGCTAAGATCAAAATAGGACTTGAAGTTGCTACAAGAGATCCATTTATGCTAACTGATAAACCTCTTGAAGATATTACTCAGAAACACCTTAATAAGGTTATCTCTGTTCAAGTGGTACTGGATGCTCATGACAAGCACACCATCAAGGAAAATCTGATTATATTTCTTGAAGATGGAAGGACATTTTAGATGTCAGAATCAGATGTGCTAAACAAATCATTGAAAGAACTTCAATTCTTTCATTACATTTTAGAGGTAAAGTCTAACATTACCTGTAGATGGTCAAATTTTATTTTGAAGACCATAAGAAATAAAGCTAGAATTTCTGGTTCAAGAGTTACAGAGTTCATTCCAAGCATAATTGAAGATGATGGAAGTGAAATTCCTATGAAGAAGAATTCTGCTAAACTTGAAATAATCCTAAAAGAGAAATGTATATGCTACAATGAAGATTCATCTCATCCCAGGGTAATAAGACTGAATAATGATTTAGAATGAAATCACATCTCTGCTTTAAGGACTGCAATCTACCAGATTGGGAGTCAGACTGAAGAGATAAAGCAAGTCAAAGCTATAATGTCTCAGGTCCTGAGAAACAAAAAAGAAAAGCTGATATCAAACTTTGTCAAGAATCACATTGGATTCAGATTGACTCAGTAAGATTGGTAAAAGCTACAAGGACTGTAAGTTGTTGTTAGTTGTCTGGTTAAACTCTTAATGCATTTGAACTTAAATGTTTTTGACATCATCAAATCTATTAACTTGTATATTCTTGCATAATTTACAAGTTGAGGGAGATTGTTGGATATATTTGAGATGTCATGTCTAATATGTTTCATGTTTAGTTTTCAGATCTTAACTAACTGGAAATATCAGTTCTTACTGGAATCAGGACTTACTGGAAGTCGGGACTTAAGGATATCAGGACTAAGATTATCAGAAGATGGATATCAGAACTTAAGTACTGGATGACTAACAGTTAAGGAAAGAAGCTGATTTACAGGAAAGAAGATCGAGACTAATACAAGAATAAGATATGCATGGAAAGAGTTAGAGGACTGAAAGAATTATATTCCATATTAATTAGAATTTATCTTGTAACTGTGTGTCTATATAAACATAGACATAGGTTTACTCTATAAGAGTTACGATCATCGAGAAGATCATATATTGTAACCTAGCAGCTCTCGTGATATTTGTTCATCACTGAGAGAGAACAGTTCCATTGTAACAGAGTTTATTATATCGAATACATACGTTTTCTGTTTCTTGTATTTTAAATCGATTTGATTGTATTCTACACTGTATTCAACCCCCTTCTACCGTGTTGTATGACCTAATATATGTACAACAATATTATCAACTGTGACACAGCCAGACAGATTTGGGAGAAAATTGAAATTCTATGTGAGGGTACAGAGGAAGTAAGATCTAATCAAAGGAGAATACTGGTGTCTCAGTATGAGGTTTTCATGGCTAGACCTAAGGAAGGGATTACTAAAGTTTTTGAGAGATTTAATAAGTTGATAAATGACTTGCAACTTCATGATAAATATTATGAAGCTGAGGAGGTAAACCTGAAGTTTTTGCACACACTTCCTGACCATCTTGAACAGAAAATATCAGCTATTAGAGAAGGAAGAGACTTGAGCAGAATGACACTGGAAGTCTTGTATGGGATTTTGAAAACATATGAGCTTGAGATGTTATAAAGGAAGTCATTGAAGGAAAACCAAGGACATTGGTTGATGGATCCAGTGCTTTAATGGTGAATGACAGTTCAGCAAATGAATATGAACAAGATACTCAAATTCCAGCCATTTATATTGTTAAGAAAAAGAACAAGGGACCTCAGAACAAGTTATTTTGGAGCTAGAGGAAGATGAATACTAAACCCTTGATGAGCTAGATGAGATGGATCAATCAATGGCTTACCTGGATAGAAAATTTTCTAATATCAGGGTTAAAAAGCCAAGGTTTTCAAGAATAGGGGACAGTCCTCAAACAACAACAAGTGGAAATCAAAAACTCAGTTCAACTCAGCTAGCAAAGCTGGCTACAAAACTGGATCTGTTGACATATCAAAAATAAGGTGCTTTAACTGTGATGAGTTGGGACACTTTTTTAATTGAGTGTAGGAAGCCAAAGAAAGTGAAGAAGGATAAAGCTTATCTGGAATTAGAAACAAAGTATGGAGCTCTCTTGAAGAAACAACATGGAAAGGCTTACATAGCTGAAGGAAAGAGTTGGGATGACACTGATGAAGATGATGATAATGAAGAATTTAGGAATTATGCACTCATGGCTCTAGAGTAAGGAGAGTCATCCTCATCAAAATCAGAAGCACCAACTTTAACTACCATTAATTTAAATACAAACCAATATAAAGAAACTATTGAAAAGATGAGTATAGAGATGTTTCATATCCACACTAGCATAGTGGAAGCTACTAAGGAAGTTAGTAGATTGTCAAAGATTAATGGGAAGCTTGAGATTGAAAAGCAAGAACTGGAGCTCCATCTTATTGAGCTTGAAACAGTCAAGCAAGAAAATGAATACTTGAAAAACAAGCTCAAGTGTGCAAGTGAAATTGAAGCTTTGTTGAGGGAAAAATTGGAAAAGAATGAGATGAAATTGAAGTATTTCAGAAATGCATCTCAGTTGGTTGGACAATACCATGAGAAGAACAAACCATGTGCTAATATAGCTATTGATTTGGACTATGATACCTTGAACAATAACAAGAAAAATAAAGGTGACAAAGTTAAGACAATTGTAGATCAAGATGTCCCAGTTATGCTGAGAAAAGTAGATGCACCTTTATTCAAGGCATGTGAGGTTAATTTCAGTAAGGTTGAGTTGGTCGTCAAGCAAGAAGTTGTAGATGAAGATAGTGAAAAGAAGAATGAAGAAACCACTCCTACTGAAATTAAGAAGAAGCCCATGGTCAATCAAAATGCAAAGACACCAACCAAGGAAATCAAAACTGAAAATGCTAGCAAAAAGAAGAAGAAGAAGAAGAAGAAGAGAAATGGGAAAATTGGAGTGAACAAGAGCAATTAATTTGCATTTGTTGCAGCTGCTCCCAGGAAACAACTTCAAAAGTGTGGCTCAACCAATCACCTAACTCAACTTTATAAAAAGGCTATTAGTGAGCAAAAAGTGGGAGCATGCAAATACAATGAAGTAAAGGCTGAAGATCCCTATTCCTATTGTGACAAATTCTATTGCATTCCATGTAACATGAAGGTTATGACAAGCTATCATAAATTGAGAGTAGATCTCAAAGAAATCAATTTTTGATCTACAGATAAAAAGGAAAATGCAAATAAATTATTTTACACTGTTCTTTTTTAATCATCAAATTCTACTTCTGTAACTTCTATCAACAAGAAGAAAGTACCCAATACTGCTTGGATAGCTAACACTTAATCCTCACTGAGTGTAGGGTAAGAAGAATAATATCATATGGATCATAGACAGTAGATGCTCCAGGAATATGACAGGTGATAAAGCCATCCTATCACAATTTGAGGAGATAAATGGCCCATTGGTGACTGTTGGAGATAAAAGCATAGGATTCGCAGTGGGATATGGCAAGTTAATTTCTGGGAATATTATCATTCAAGATGTAGAACTGGTAGCTGGTCTTGAGGTGAATCTCTCCTAAGTGTCAGTCAATTCACTGCTCAATTATCAGAAAAAAGACTTGTGAAGTTTCTTTGAAAGAAGCAAGGAAAGGAAGCTTGTTTTTTGCAGATCTATACTCATCAAATAAGGATGGTATATGTTGCTTCTACACCAAGGCATCCATTGAGCAAATCAAATTGTGGCACAAGAAACTCTCTCACCTGAATTTTATGGCAATCAATACCCTAGTGAAAAAGGAATTAGTGAGAGATATGCTGTTACGACCGGCATTTTGTGTAATATTATTTGTGGACTTGGTATAATATTATAGCCAAATGTAATTTTACTTAATGGTTGTACGTTTGTGTGAATGAAAATTTCTGCATTATAAATTTGCTTTATGTAGTATATGATATTTCAAAGCAAAAGTTTATTTATTTTCCTTTATTTTTTATTTATAAGGAATATTATAAACCTTGGAGAAATTTTCTTTTAAAAGTTATTTTGTTCACAAATTTCAAAAGTAATTTTATAAAATTTCTAAAAATCCAAGTTATTTTATGGTATAAATTTTATAATTTTTGAACTTGTATTTTATTTTATAAAAACAAATCTTTAAAAATTTTATTTGTTATAATTAGAAAATTACATAGAAGCCCTTGCATGCAAATCACCCTTCTATTCTCTCAAAGGGCAAAAGAGACCTTTCCAACCCCACTAACTCATTTGTTAATTACCAAATTACCACATTAACCTTGCATGCAAAATGGCCTAACTTTACCTAGAGGACATTTTTGTACATTCTCATTTCCACTCATTCTTTTTGCCAATAAAACCAAAAACAAAGTGGGAGAAGTCATTTTCACTAACTCCACACTCCAACACACCTCATTTTTCTCTCCTCCCTTCCCTCCCTTGTTGCTCTCGGCCGAAACCCCCCATCCCCCACTCCCTTCCATTTTTCATTCCATTTCTCATCCTTCCTAGTGTAAATCTTCAACCTACATTCATTTTATATACTTTCCAAGAGTTTTTTGACTTGGGAGTTGAAGTTTCATGGTTGCATGTGTAGTTCTTGTGTGATCTCCAAAGATAAACTCTTGATTCTTGTGAATTCAAGAGTTCTCTATGAGATAAATTTTATATATGTGCTAACTAAGTGTTTATGAAGAAACCATGCTTTAAAATCCTTTGTATGCTACTGAAATTTCATTATATAATCATATTTATCCATGCATGCTAGTTTTAAGATGTTAAAATGATAATCAACTATGTTGTGCATGCCACTCTTTTCGAAATCATGTTTATATGTTTAAAAATCTATAAATTTGAAATATTTGTACTTGAGATAGATTGTTTCCATGATATATTTCTTATTAATAGATAAGATAAGATATATTTCATGATTATTAAGGATGAGCAATAGGTATAAGTCGAATTTGCAAGAATTTAAACTTTATGCCTAGTCGAAATCTTGTTAAGTGTTTTTCCATGAGTTGCATGTTATATTTTTTAGTTGCATATTGTTGTTCTTGGGCATGGATGATCTCCACTCCTGTTGAGACACTATTTTAGGATATTAATGCACTAGGTTTGCTTTGGTAAGGGTTGGATGCTTGGTTGCTAAGCGAGAGTCAAGGTGGAAGGAGAATAGTTAGTGGTTGCATTTTTCCAGATTTGATGCACTAGTTTATGGGGAAGTTTTGAGTGAGCAATTATTGTGCACTCTGAAGCCCAAGCCACCAGAAGCTAGCACTAGGAGTATATAAAAGGTTTTAGGTGTTTGTTGGAGGTTTGTAAGTCATTTGGTTAGGTGCACGAGTAGAATCACAAAATCTGTCCAGCAGGGGATAGTTTTGTTGCAACTTAGAAATAAGAAGTTTTGACCATGTCATGGGTAGGCCCTCATTAGGCCCTGTTGAGCCTTAGTAAGAGGGAGTGTCAGAGGAGTTTTTCCAGCCATAGTTCATAGGATTTGAGTTATAACCATGTGTCACAAGTTAGTTCAAGTCAGGGCATTTTCTGCCGAGAAAAACAAGGGAACCATGGACTTTAAGCTTAGCCCAAGGAGGCCAAGCTAGGCCCTTGAACCACATCGAGTTTGGGAGATGCCTTATGGTCATAAGAGTCTAGTGTAGAAGTTTTGGAGGTAAACTTGTAGTGCAAGAGTGTCTAATGCACTCAAGAAACCATAGATGTCATTCTGAAATTTTCCTTAGTAAGCACTTTCACTTATCACATAGTTTTAGAGCACTTATGAGTGAGATTTAGGTTGACCACTATAGTTGCAAGATAGCATAAAACCAGTAGAATAAAAGGTCCAAGTGAGGGTCAATAGGTTTTGGATAGTTTAGTAAATGCACATCTTGTTAGGAGACCAAAGTTGAAGACTTTGCCTAGTTTAGCGATCAAGTGACTTAGTTAGAGATCGAGATCATCCAAGCCTAGTGTTCCATTATGGTGTGTGTGATATTATTTGGTATTAAAATATGGTATGTGAGTATATGTGGCTATGTGTACTATTGTATTTATAAGGTGATTATAAATTTCGTGCATATAGGCCTAAGTGCCACTTGTGTTTAATTTCGGGTTAAAAATAGGTTGAGTTGGTGAGAATATATTATAATGAGGTTATTATTAATTGTGTAGGATCTCGAGACGAGGGTAAACTTTCCATAAAGGTCGAGTAAAGCTTCCAGTTGCTCCCACCTGCCAGACCAGTCCAGCCTTTCTCAAGGCAAGTGATTCAACCTGCTTTTTCGTTTACATTGTGAATGTATGATAACTAGCTTTTATATATATATATGATGCGAGTATCCTGAGTTATCTTGTTATACGTCAACCAAGTGATTCTCAAATCTATCTTAGTAATATATAGAAATTCCATGAACCCTCAAGTACTTATTGCAAGTAGATCAAAAGTCGTATCATGCTAGTATATCAGAGTCATTGGAATGCCTTGATAAAATAAAGATTCGTTATAATTGACCCTTTTGTTTAACATGCTATTGATCCCTGAGAAGTCTTGAACATCTCACCCGGATGCTTGAACCCCAATAGAAACTTTTCCTTGATACCTAAAAGCCAGATATTCTTTAAAGTTGTTTATGATTGATTGATAACCCTATTCTTACCCTAAAGTTTGACATCATGATATACCTTAAGCTAATAAACACTTTCTTTATACCTTAACACCTCTAGTATACTTGTAACCAATGATGCTTATCTTCTTGATATTCTAATACCTATACCTTGTCTAAAACCATTGCTTTAAGCCTAGTTTGGCATTACTCTTTCATATTATCCAATAGCCTTGCAAATCTCCTTGTCAAAGTTCTTGTAAATGGAAACCTTTCAATCACCCTAATATAGTAAAGTCTAGTGGATCATGGCCCTGAGATTTGGTGACATATTTCCAGTGTTTCAAAGTTGATCTATAATCCCTTGATAAAAATGTTTACTATTTAAGAGATTTTATTATAAATCGGCATCAGTTTTTGAAATGATTAAAATGTGGATTTTCAGTCCCAAAGGGGGATAAATGCTTTCTTGAATAGTGGATCTGGATTGAGACGCGAGTCCCTTCCACACTTATAATGTAGGCTTAAAAGTTGCCTAGGGATTTCATTAATGTTTTAGAACCCAGCGAGGTTCGGGATTACTTCACGGTTGATCACCGGCTGTAATCCGTAGCATCATAAAATGATTTTGACTAAGATATGATTTTGAAAATGTTTTGATTCAAGCAAATGATGCCATCTCCCAAAATTTCATCTCTGGTTATTATAAGTTATATCTTCGCATTGTCATTCTTTAATATCTCGATTTATGCTTTGTACCATATTGTTTAGCACTTGTAGAGCATTTGGCTCACTCCTTGCTTTAACCCTGATATTACAGCTAGCAGCTATGGTTAGATTCAAGCAGACAACACGTAAGACTTGTGATGCCGATGCGTATGTTCGAGCTCAGGTAGAATAAAAGATAGTTTTGTGTGAGGACTCGATATTAAAATCATTTGTAATAGATGGTAGTGTTGGGCTGTTCCAAACCCTGAACTGTAAGATCTTGGATTCGGTTATATATACTTTCTTTTAAATATTGTAATAGTTATATATTATGTTTGTTAAGTTGGGGGTGTGACAGGTTTTGGTATTAGAGCTACGGTTTAGAGTCCCTGGACAGCCCAAATAGGTTATAGGATATATGTATAGGTTATAGATAATATGCGAGAGAGTAGGTTAAGTAAATTTATTATTAATACTCCTTTTATTGGTTTGTCAGCAAAAGGCGTACTCCTCATCATCCTCTGGGTCGGACGACACTATTGCTTTCTCCGTGTATGCTGAGTTGAGGCACGAGTTTGACATGCTTCAGGGCAAGTACGACCGACTGATAGACCGATTGAAGAACGTGTATTCGGACAGCTGAAACTATGAAGGGAAGCCTAAGGAGCAGATGACTGCGAGACTTGAGACTTTGGTTCAGTACGTCAATACTAAGCTTGAGGAAATGCCATCACACTGAGACCGTACCAGTCAGTATATCATCCAGATGGTGGCGGATGAGCTCCAGAGCATTGTGAAGACGCTTTGAGAGGAGAAGACTACCAAGCCCCGTTTTGATAGAGTGGAACCTTAGTTCTTTCCATTATCTTCTTTCCATGTTGTAGTATTATCAGACTTCGTAGAATTCCCAGTTGTTTCCTTTAAATAAGCATGTTATTCCTAGAATCAGACTTTATCCTGATTTTGATGTATTGAGACCTTTAGATTTCTATCAACTATTATCTTACGTCTTTATATGCATCACCATATTTGTTAATTTGAAATTTGACCTCAAATGTAAATAAGAATGCCATGTGATACCCCGAATTATTTCATTATTCATACCTGTTTTGACATAACTCTTATTTCAGGATTATGCCACCTACAAAGAAGAACCCAACAACCACATCCACCACAGATCCAAATATTCTTCGATTACTGGAAAACTTACAACAACAAACCAACGTTATAGCTCAACAACAAATAACTCTTCAACAACGATTTGAAAACCAAGATAATCGTGAACCACACCAACCACCTGATCCACCAGTACCACCTCGACAAGTTGTCACTTTCCAGGCTTTTCAGAATGTGAATCCACCTGCATTTCATGATATCACTGATCCAATAATAGCTAACATATGGATAAAGGAAATGGAAAGGGCTTTTGAGTTGGTACAGTTAGGGGACGATTAAAAGACACCATATGCTACTTACTTCTTGAAGGGCGAAGTCATCTATTGGTGGGAATCAGTAAAAGCTATGGAAGTAAATCAGCAAGTTTCTTGGGAAAGATTTAAAAAGTTATTTCTGGAAAAGTATTACCCTAAGTACATGCAAAATCAGATGGAGCTTAAATTTCTTGAATTGAAGCAGGGGAACATGACTGTACTGGAGTATGAGAAGAAGTTCACAGAGTTGTCAAAGTTTGTGACAAAGTATACCAGCAGTGAGGAGGAAAAAGCAAAGAGATTTCAACAAGGATTAGAGCCTTGGATCAGAGATAGAGTGGCTATGTTTGAGCTTGATACTTATGCGGGAGTAGTACAGAAAGCTGCTCTGATTTATAACAATGGGATGCAGTCAAGAAAGGAAAGGGATAACAAGAAGAGAAAGGTTCCATTTTATGGAGAAAAGTCTGAAGCTGGAAATTCACAAGATCGGAATGTAAAGAGGATGGGATTCCATAAGGGCGGAAATTTTCAAAAGAAGGGAAATTTGAGCAAAAGACAAGAATCAAAGGGGAACAACCAGGCAAGCCAAAGAAAAGTTGGAGAAAACAGATTCCAGAGACCGGAATGCAAGCATTGTGGAATAAGGCACCCCGGAGTGTGTAATAAGCTGAGCATGACATGCTATAGGTGCAACCAGAAAGGACATTTGGCAAACGAGTGTAAGATGCCGAAACCAGGAGTTACATGTTACAAGTGTGGAAAGACTGGGCACATAGCTAGGGAGTGCAAGACAACCGGACCAGTTAAAGCTCTAATGAATGTGGCAAGTACCAGTGCAAGCGTGCCAGCCGAGGTATTGGTATTACCTCCACCACCTACAACAACCCCGCAAGCAACAACAAGGACATTCGATTTGAAAATGAAGGATGCTGTTCAGAACTCTGAGGTGATAGCAGGTACACTTTTACTAAATAATGTCAAAGCTAAAGTATTGATTGATTCAGGAGCAACGAGATCTTTCATATCAGAAACTTTTGTTGATAAACTTCAATGTGATAAAATGGTTATGAACGAGGTAGTAAATGTGGTAATTGCGAACCAAGAAAAGATTCCTTCGATTTGAAAATGAAGGATGCTGTTCAGAACTCTGAGGTGATAGCAGGTACACTTTTACTAAATAATGTCAAAGCTAAAGTATTGATTGATTCAGGAGCAACAAGATCTTTCATATCAGAAACTTTTGTTGATAAACTTCAATGTGATAAAATGGTTATGAACGAGGTAGTAAATGTGGTAATTGCGAACCAAAAAAAGATTCCTGTGAATCAATTATGTCCGAAGTGTGAGATTGATATTTCGGGGCATAAGTTTTCAGCCGACTTGATACCCTTCAAGTTGGGAGAGTTCGATATAATTTTAGGTATGGATTGGTTAGGGAAGAATAACGCCCAGATTAATTGTAAGACCAAGAAAGTGTATTTAAAGACGAAGAGTGGAGAGAAGGTAGTATTTAAGGGACAGAGGCAAGAACAAATGTTTCTTACAATCGTTCATGCAAAGAAGTTACTTAGAAAAGGTTGTGAGTCATTCCTAGCTTATGTAGTGGATTCAGAAAAGGGCAACCCCAGCATAGAAGATATTCCCGTAGTTAACAAATTCCCAGATGTGTTTCCAGACGAACTACCAGGCTTACCACCTGATCGACAAATCGAGTTCAAGATCAACCTTGCTTCAGGAACAGAACCAGTTTCAAAGGCCCCATATAGGATGGCACCAGCAGAAATGAAAGAGTTGGCGAGCCAGCTACAAGAATTATTGGACAAAGGAGTGATACGGCCAAGTACGTCGCCATGGGGAGCACCTGTTCTGTTTGTAAAGAAGAAAGATGGAAGTATGCGGCTATGTATAGATTATCGGGAGTTGAATAAGGTGACGATTAAGAACCGCTACCCGCTACCAAGAATAGATGACCTATTTGATCAGCTGAAAGGTGCAAAGTGCTTTTCAAAGATTGACTTGAGATCAGGATACCATCAATTAAAGATCAAGGAAGAAGATATTCCCAAGACAACATTTAGGACCAGATACGGACATTATGAATTCTTAGTAATGCCTTTTGGATTGACTAATGCCCCGACAACATTTATGGATCTGATGAATTGGGTATTTAAAAAGTATTTGGACAAGTTCACAATGGTATTTATTGATGACATCCTTATTTATTCAAAGTCAGAAGAAGAACATAAGCAGCATCTATGGATAGCATTGGAGATACTCCGACAAGAGAAGTTGTATGCCAAGTTTTCTAAATGTGAGTTTTGGTTAAAGGAAGTTCAATTCATGGGACACGTCATTGGAGATGAAGGAGTTAAAGTAGATCCGGTAAAGATTGAGGCGATTATGAGTTGGGAGAGGCCAAAGACACCTACAGAAGTGCGAAGTTTTCTAGGATTGACAGGGTATTATAGAAGGTTTGTCAAGGATTTTTCGAAAATCGCCACGCCATTGACTAAGTTAACCAGGAAGAATCAGAAGTTCGAATGGAATGTAGAATATGAGGATAGCTTCCAAGAGTTGAAATAGAGATTGGTAATAGCTCCGGTGTTAGTACTACCAGACGACCAAGGAAACTATATGATTTTTAGTGATGCTTCACATAAAGGATTGGGCTGTGTGCTAATGCAACACAGTAAGGTGATCGCGTATGCGTCAAGACAGTTAAAACCGCATGAATTGAAGTACCCGACGCATGACTTAGAACTAGCCGCCATAGTGTTCGCACTTAAGATTTGGAGACATTACCTCTACGGAGAAAAGTGTGAAATCTACGCGGATCACAAGAGTTTAAAGTACATTTTTACTCAGAAGGAGCTCAATATGAGGCAAAGGAGATGGTTGGAATTGATCAAGGACTATGATTGCTCGATAAATTATCATCCTGGAAAGGCGAACGTTGTAGCCGATGCTTTGAATAGGAAGGAAAGACTAAATATGATAGCAACACCAAAGGAATTGTCTGAAGAGATTAAGAAATTTGGATTAGAACTTTGTGATAGTGGAATAGTTGAAGAAGTTTGTCGTGCAATGACTTTTTAGCCAACACTAGTGGAAAAGATAAAGAAATGTCAGGAAGAAGTAATGGAGAAAGAGAAGAATCAGCTAACTAGAGAAGAGATTGGCGCTCAAAGGGATGAGCAAGGTATACTAAGGTTTTCCTCAAGAATTTGGATTCCTCATGTACCTGAATTGAAAAATGAGATTCTGCAAGAAGCCCACAATTCAAGATTTTCAATCCACCCGGGAAGCACCAAGATGTATCGGGACTTAAAGCAGAACTTTTGGTGGCCAAATATGAAGCGAGAGGTGGCAGAATGGGTTGCAATGTGTTATACTTGTCAGAAAGTGAAGGCAGAACATCAACGACCAAGCGGATTAATTCAGCCCCTAAAGATTCCAGAATGGAAATGGGAAAATATTGCTATGGACTTTATAGTGGGACTACCGCGAATGAAATCCGGACATGACGCTATATGGGTTATAGTTGATCGCCTTACGAAGTCGGCGCATTTCCTTTCAATAAATGAGAAGTCGTCATTGGATAAATTGGTTCATCTGTACGTGCATGAAATCGTACTAAGGCATGGAGTACCCGTATCGATAGTTTCAGACAGAGATCCCTGATTTAACTCAAAATTCTGGAAGCAATTTCAAGAAAGTCTTGGCACGAAGTTGAACATGATTACGGCGTACTACCCGCAGGCTGATGGTCAGAGCGAAAGGACAATTCAAACAATCGAGGACATGTTGCGCAATTGTGCAATCGATTTTGCAGGAAGTTGGGACGATCACTTGCCATTAGTAGAATTCTCTTATAACAACAGCTATCACTCCAGTATTGGCATGCCACCATACGAAGCTTTGTACGGATGAAAATGTAGATCACCGACAAGTTGGGATGAAGTAGGAGAAGGATGGATTCTCGGCTCGGAATTGGTACAACAGTTGCATGAGACAGTCAAGTTAATTCAGAAAAGGTTGCTTGCTGCTCAAGATAGACAGAGGAATTATGCGGATTCAGCGCGTAAGGATGTTAGATTCCATGTAGGCGAAGCCATCACCAAGAAAAGGGTTGTCTAGATTTGGCAAGAAAGGGAAATTAGCACCTAGATATATAGGTCCTTTGAAATTTTGAGTCAAGTGGGGAAGGTGGCCTACGAGTTAGCCTTACGACCTCAGTATCAGCATGTGCATAATGTGTTCCATGTGTTATTGCTTAAAAAGTACAATCCTGACGCCATCCATGTGATAGAATATGAACCTGTAGAAATTCAGGCAGACCTGTCATTTGTGGAGCAACCTGTCAAATTACTCGACTGGCTAGTGAAGAGTCTTAGCAATAAGTCGGTAAGGTTAGTGAAAGTACTTTGGAGGAACCCCAAGGTCGAAGAATCAACTTGGGAGTTAGAGTCTGATATGCGTTCCCGGTATCCTCATCCGTTCTCTTAGATTCTGGGGACAGAATCCCTTAAGGGGGAGAGGATGTTACGACCGGCATTTTATGTAATATTATTTGTGGACTTGGTATAATATTAGAGCCGAATGTAATTATAATTAATGGTTGTACGTTTGTGTGAATGAAAATTTCTGCATTATAAATTTGCTTTATGTAGTATATGATTTTTCAAAGCAAAAGTTTATCTATTTTCCTTTATTTTTGATTTATAAGGAATATTCCAAACCTTGGAGAAATTTTTTTTTTAAAAGTTATTTTGTTCACAAATTTCAAAAGTGATTTTATAAAATTTCTAAAAATCCAAGTTATTTTATGGTATAAATTTTATAATTTTTGAACTTGTATTTTATTTTATAAAAATAAATCTTTACAAATTTTATTTGTTATAATTAGAAAATTACATAGAAACCCTTGCATGCAAATCACCCTTCTATTCTCTCAAAGGGCAAAGGAGACCTTTCCAACCCCACTAACTCATTTGTTAATTACCAAATTACCACATTAACCTTGCATGCAAAATGGCCTAACTTTACCTAGAGGACATTTTTGTACATTCTCATTTCCACTCATTCTTTTTGCCAATAAAACCAAAAACAAAGTGGGAGAAGTCATTTTCACTCACTCCACACTCCAACACACCTCATTTTTCTCTCCTCCCCTCCCTCCCTTGTTGCTCTCGGCCGAAACCCCCATCCCCCACTCCCTTCCATTTTTCATTCCATTTCTCATCTTCCCTAGTGTAAATCTTCTACCTACATTCATTTTATATATTTTCCAAGAGTTTTGTGACTTGGGAGTTGAAGTTTCATGGTTGCATGTGTAGTTCTTGTGTGATCTCCAAAGAGAAACTCTTGATTCTTGTGAATTCAAGAGCTCTCTATGAGATACATTTTATATATGTGCTAACTAAGTGTTTTATGAAGAAACCATGCTTTAAAATCCTTTTCATGCTACTGAAATTTCATTATATAATCATATTTAGCCATGCATGCTAGTTTTAAGATGTTAAAATGATAATCAACTATGTTGTGCATGCTACACTTTTCGAAATCATGTTTATATGTTTAAAAATCTATAAATTCGAAATATTTGTACTTGAGATAAATTGTTTCCATGATATATTTCTTATTAATAGATAAGAGAAGATATATTTCATGATTATTAAGGATGAGCAATAGGTATAAGTCGAATTTGCAAGAATTTAAACTTTATGCCTAGTCGAAATCTTGTTAAGTGTTTTTCCATGAGTTGCGTGTTATATTTTTTAGTTGCATGTTGTTGTTCTTGGGAATGGATGATCTCCAATCCTGTTGAGACACTATTTTAGGATATTAATGCACTAGGTTTGCTTTGGTAAGGGTTGGATGCTTGGTTGTTAAGCGAGAGTGAAGGTGGAAGGAGAATAGTTAGTGGTTGCATTTTTCCAGATTTGATGCACTAGTTTATGGGGAAGTTTTGTGTGAGCATTTGTTGTGCACTTTGAAGCCCAAGACACCAGAAGCTAGCACTAGGAGTATATAAAAGGTTTTAGGTGTTTTTTGGAGGTTTATAAGTCGTTTGGTTAGGTGCACGAGTGGAATCACAAAATCTGTCCAGCAGGGGAGAGTTTTGTTGCAACTTAGAAATAGGAAGTTTTAACCATGTCATGGGTAGGCCCTCATTAGGCCCTGTTGAGCCTTAGTTAGAGGAAGTGTCAGAGGAGTTTTTCCAGCCATAGTTCATAGGATTTGAGTTAGAACCATGTGTCACAAGTTAGTTAAAGTCAGAGCATTTTCTGCCGAGAAAAACAGGGGAACCATGGACTTTAAGCTTAGGCCCAAGGAGGCCCAAGCTAGGCCCTTGAACCACATCAAGTTTGGGAGATGCCTTATGGTCAGAAGAGTCTAGTGTAGAAGTTTTGGAGGTAAACTTGTAGTGCAAGAGTGTCTAATGCACTCAAGAAACCATAGATGTAATTCTGAAATTTTCCTTAGTAAGCACTTTCACTTATTACATAGTTTTAGAGAACTTATGAGTTAGACCTAGGTTCACCACTATAGTTGCAAGATAGCATAAAACCAGTAGAGTAAAAGGCCCAAGTGAGGGTCAATAGGTTTTGGATAGTTTAGTAAAGGCACATCGAGTTAGGAGACCAAAGTTGAAGACTTTTCCTAGTTTAGCAATCAAGTGACTTAGTTGGAGATCGAGATCATCCAAGCCTAGTGTTCCATTATGGTGTGTGTGATATTATTTGGTATTAAAATATGGTATATGAGTATATGTGGCTATGTGTACTATTGTATTTATAAGGTGATTATAAATTTCGTGCATATAGGCCTAAGTGCCACTTGTGTTTAATTTCAGGTTAAAAATAGGTTGAGTTGGTGAGAATATATTATAATGAGGTTATTATTAGTTGTATAGGATCTCGAGACGAGGGTAAACTTGCCATAAAGGTCGAGTAAAGCTTCCAGTTGCTCTCACCTACCAGACCAGTCCAGCCTTTCTCAAGGCAAGTGATTTAACCTGCTTTTTCGTTTACATTGTGAATGTATGATAACTAGCTTTTATATATATATGATGCGAGTATCCTGAATTATCTTGTTATACGTGAACCAAGTGATTCTCAAATCTATCTTAGTAATATATAGAAATGCCATGAACCCTCAAGTACTTATTGCAAGTAGATCAAAAGTCGTATCATGCTAGTATATCAGAGTCATTGGAATGCCTTGATAAAATAAGATTCGTTATAATTGACCCTTTTGTTTAACATGCTATTGATCCCTGAGAAGTCTTGAACATCTCACCCGGATGCTTGAACCCCAATAGAAACTTTTCCTTGATACCTAAAAGCCATATATTCTTTAAAGTTGTGTATGATTGATTGATAACCCTATTCTTACCCTAAAGTTTGACATCCTGATATTCCTTAAGCTAATAAACACTTTCTTTATACCTTAACATCTCTAGTATACTTGTAAGCAGTGATGCTTATCTTCTTGATGTTCTAATACCTATACCTTGTCTAAAACCATTGCTTTAAGCCTAGTTTAGCATTACTCTTTCATATTATCCAATAGCCTTGCTAATCTCCTTGTCAAAGTTCTTGTAAATGGAAACCTTTCAATCACCCTAATATAGTAAAGTCTAGTGGATCATGGCCCTGAGATTTGGTGACATATTTCCAGTGTTTCAAAGTTGATCTATAATCCCTTGATAAAAATGTTTACTATTTAAGAGATTTTATTATAAATCGGCATCAGTTTTTGAAATGATTAAAATGTGGATTTCCAGTCCCAAAGGGGGATAAATGTTTTCTTGAATAATAGATCTGGACTGAGACGCGAGTCCCTTCCACACTTATATTGTAGGCTTAAAAGTTGCCTAGGGATCCCATTAATGTTTTAGAACCCAGCGAGGTTCGGGATTACTTCGCGGCTGATCACTGGCTGTAATCCGTAGCGTCATAAAATGATTTTGATTAAGATATGATTTTGAAAATGTTTTGATTCAAGCAAATGATGCCATCACCAAAAATTTCATCTCTGGTTATTATTAGTTA
Source organism: Apium graveolens (assembly GCF_009905375.1). Classification (NCBI taxonomy): domain Eukaryota; kingdom Viridiplantae; phylum Streptophyta; class Magnoliopsida; order Apiales; family Apiaceae; genus Apium; species Apium graveolens. The sequence continues at coordinate 100,132,560 of NC_133652.1, forward strand.
TATCTTCGCATTGTCATTCTTTAATATCTCGATTTATGCTTTATACCGTATTATTTAGCACTTGTTGAGCATTTGGCTCACTCCTTGCTTTAACCCTGATATTAGAGCTAGCAGCTATGGTTAGATTCAAGCAGACAGCACATAAGACTTGTGATGTCGATGCATATGTTCGAGCTCAGGTAGAATAAGAGATAGTTTTGTGTGAGGACTCGATATTAAAATCAGTTGTAATAGATGGTAGTGTTGGGCTGTTCCAAACCCTAAACTGTAAGATCTTGGATTCAGTTATATTTACTTTCTTTTAAATATTGTAATAGTTATATATTGTGTTTGTTAAGTTGGGGGTGTGACATATGCCAACTCTAGAATTTGCTCAAGATAAAGTCTGTGAAGCTTATCAAAAAGGCAAAATGATAAGGTCCAGTCACAAGAGTAAGGCTACAAATTTAATAAATGCACCATTGCAGCTTATTCACATGGATCTGTTTGGACCAGTTAATATCTTGTCTATTTCAAGGAAGAAATATGCACTGGTAATGGTGGATGACTACTCAAGATACACTTGGGTGGAATTTATGTATTCAAAGGATAAAACTCCATACATTATTATTGAACACATCAAGAAGATTAAGAAGCAGGCTGGAAATTATAATTGTATGAAAAGATTGAGGAGTGACAATGGAACATAATTCAGGAATACAATTTTAAATGAATTCTGCAAAGATAAGGGTATTGTTCAAGAGTTCTCAGCTGCAAGGACACCTCAGCAAAATGGGGTAGTTGAAAGGAAGAATAGAACTCTAGTTGAGGCTACTAGAACAATGTTGTATGATGCCAATTTGCCAACAAGTTTTTGGGAAGAAGCTATCAATACTGCATGCTACACTAAAAATAGATATCTCATCAATAAAAATCTTGGCAAGTCACCTTACTCAATTTTTTTAAAAAGAAAGCCTACTGTCAAGCATCTACATGTGTTTGGAAGCAAATGCTTTGTGCACAAAGACAACTCTGAATATGTTGGAAAATTTGACTCTAAAATTTTTGAAGCAATTTTTCTATGATATTCATTGGAAAGAACTGCCTACAGAGTTTATGTGCTTGAGAAAAAGAAAATAATGGAAAGCACATATGTGACCTTTGATGATGACAAGTGTCCAGGCTTGGAATGCCTTGATGAGAATGAAGTTGGAGCCCTTAAGTTTGAAAATCTAAACATTGATAGTGATTCTGAAGATGAAGCCGAGATTAACACAAGCAAGAGATTAAATGAAGAGTCAACTGAGTAAATAAATCATGAGGATGAAAACTCATCTCATACACTTGAATTTGATGGCACAAACTCAAGGAGAGAAATAAGAGAAAGTTTTGCAAGTCATGCCAATGGTGAAGAAAATGCAAAAAATTCAAGTCAACAAAATCACACTAGGAAATATGATAGGATTCACACAAGAGATGCAAATATTGGTAATTCAAATACTGGAGTAAGGACTAGAAATGTTGTGACGCCCTCCAAGCCCGGGTCAGAAGTTTGGGGTTCATAACACAAACACACACACCCAATATATAAACCTTCTTATGAAAGTAATATATGTAAAGACCCTACTTACCATAATCATAGATCGCAACAGGTTAGAGTATGAGAACAAGCCACCACCTTAACTTTTATTACATCATACCAAATCCCAACTAGTTCAACTTACAACTGATAATGATATTATTTTTACAATCTTGCATAACTCATCTACAATATAAAGCTCCTGCTAGCTCGATCCAACTTAACTTGGAATCCTAGCTCGCACGCTAGATTGGGAATTCTCGTTACCAACAATTTCCTTTTCAATTGTTGAAACCATAAAAAGGTTCGCAAGAGTAAGCTAACTAACTCAGCAAGTCATAATAGCAATGACTGAGGATAAACAATGACCAATTGAAATGGTTCAGAAGAATCAAGTTTCTGGATAAGCAATGATTAGAATTGGATATTCACTTTTCAGTTTTTAAAAACCAAGGTTAGGCTGCTGATCAGTCACGCACTAACCCAGAGCAGGGCACACAGCTCTGCTCTCTATTCTAGATCCAAGGTGTGACGGCCTCAACCCCGGGGTCAGGAGTTGATATCACCAACAACAATAATAATAAACATCATATAATCCAAATCATTAATTATACATAATCACGACCCCTTTACCAAGACCTTTTCCAGGTTTAAGTATGATTTAGGTTACAAATATTATAAAACTGACTTACAACAAACCATCCTGACGCAACTAACTTAATACAGCAACTCAATAGACCATCTTTGGTCTAACACAACTACCTCATCGGAGCCTGACACGGAAGAAACTGGAACCCTGCCCTGACTATCGCGGAAGAATCTCCTAGGCATCTGCAATATATATATAAAACATTCTGCAAGGGTGAGCAATCAATTGCTCAGCGGTACCACTATATGAATAACAAGTAAAATGATTTAAAGTAAAGCAGTTATAGGAATATAATTCATAACTTGTTAGAAATATGTAAAACATGTATAAACTGGATATCAAAACTAGCATGCTCTGTAAAACAAAATCAACTGTCATGTGCTGTGCATAAATACCAGAGTTCAATTTTAGCATGCTATTTTCATTTTCAAACCTTCCGTTCCATTACAGGAACCATAAAACCATTTGTCCCGTTATGGGGACCCAAAACCATTTGTTCTGTTACTGGAACCTCAATCACTTGTTCCGTTACTGGAACCACAAAATCATATGTCCCGTTACGGGGACAACAAAACTATTCATTCCGTTACGGGAACCATTAAACCAAAATCAGATATAAAAGTGGATGAATTCTAGGGACAGCTGATCAGTCTATCCCACCACAATTTTTGTTCCGGAACTCAGAGACTAGCTAGGTCTCTGTTATGCTGGACTAAGCGGCCTACCAATGCGCTCATCCGACTTAGCCTCTTACGCAACCACTTGATGGGTCGTTACCTAATAACGGGCCTCTTACGCCACTGACCATCCAAAATCTGATGCACGTTTATCCAGTTTTAAAATCACTTTTACCTATCTCTTGTTAAAATCAATTATGTCACAACACACTATTCGAAACCACTTTTCCATTTCTAATCACACTTTAGAGATAGGTATTTTCAGAAGCTACTTCTCCCCAAAACATATATTTAACAACATTTTAAATACGGGGAATACGTAACTTAAAACGTTCTGTTCCAGTACATAATTTAAATCAACAACTATTCAAATATACTAAACTGTAAAAGATTAGTTCAGGGGTACTTGCCTTGCAGAGCGTTACTACTACCTCTGATTGACCTTGAACTGATTCGGGACACTCGGCTTTATCGCTTTACTATTTGACTATCCTGGATCCGACTTCAATGCTCAGGTCCTTCGATTGGAAACCTCGCTACGCTCGTCGACTGATCACTAGGTTATCTTAGTTCGATATCAATTATTGAGTCCTTTGACTAGAACCTACAGAGCCGAAATACCCTACGTTAGATGTCTAGGTATGCTTGACATATCCTCAATAACACATCTACCCTTCAATATCAAATCCCGACTCGTAATTATATACATTATTACAATACATGCATCAATTTAGGGTTCACGTTCTCAAAAATTGGTTCGGTGTTCATTTCCAGAAAATATGTATACTAGTTATTTTACGAAATTAGGATTATTGGTTTTGGCAAAACAATTTACCACTACATACAATCAAGTTCCGCACCAAATATATGTATATACTTATTTATACTCGCTCGACGTTCCGATAATTATAGGGCATGTTTCGCATTTTTGAATTTAATTTCCAAAAATTCGGACAGCACCTCCTCTGTTTATCGGCCTACCCGTCGAACAACTCGACGTCAAATCAACAACACAACCACCACAATCCAATTTACAAGTCCCAACCACCAATTCGAAACAACAACAATAATTGTAAGTCACAAATTCCTAAACGCCCATTCCACTACAGTTATTAATTATTATCCATATTTTATAATTATTTATTTTAAAATATTAGGACTCAGAACCGTGTCATCATAGTCTACCGTCGACTCACCGAAGTTCACCGTCGATGGCGGCAAAATTTCGCGGGTACCGAATATTTCGGATTTCCAACTCTAAATTCTACCGATTAAATAATTTCTGCACGTAATTATATTTTATTTCATGAATTTTACTCAACAAATTTCCTGCAGAAAATAGCATTAATATAATAAAAATATGAACCACAAACACGCGCGTAACACGCGCAACAACAAAGAAAACCGAAATTAATTATGCGAACTGAACTTGCAAAACACCGGAATCGATTCACCGCCTCACCTTAACAATTCAACAACGACAACACACGCACGATGCATACATACACACGCGCGTGCGTGTATAGATACCTCCACCAAAACTGAATCAAGGCAGCGATGCACCAAAAGGAAGAAAACAACGACCAAGAAACCGGAAGTAATAGAACTCCGGCAGCAAGAATCACCGAGAGGGAGAGGAATAACACAAGGAGGCGAGAGGAGTTAGAGAGATATAGAGAATCGCAGGAGAAATCAGAGAAGGACAGATGAGAGAATCAGGAGAGCAGGAACCGAGAAGAAACATGGGTGGGGGTTTGATTAATTTTTTTTTCCTTTTGTTATTCTGCTACTGACACGTATCTGTAACATAACCAAATTTTGCCACGTATCTCGTTCCCTTTTCTGACAGCCCCGTCTTGTCCCGATTTTGAAATTTTTAACGAGCAACCGCGCGAATAGATAATCCCGAAAAAATCCCAAATAAATTTTAAAATGCCACGAATAAGTCAAAGTTATTAAAAGTAAATTGTTTTCATAATTTTTAAAGTATATTTGAAACATATCTCGTACCCGCATTTTACAATTAATAAACGAAGCGGCACTTAAAACGAATTCTGAAAATCATAAAATTAGTCTTAAAATGTAATAAATATCCCGAAATTTATAAAAACATAAATTTTATAATTTTACAATAATTTCTGAAACACAGTTTATACCCGCTTTTATTAATAAAAGAACCAACGCGCGGGTGAAATTAATCTCAAAAATCCCCAAAATAATTTTAAAATTCCCGGAATATTCCCAACTTAATTAAATATGAGTTTCATAATTTTTAAAGAATTCTGAAATTAAATGCATATTTTACCAATAAATGAAGTCAGAGAATCATACAGGGCTGAATAATTGATGAAATGTTGATTTCTAAATTTTATAAAATCCAAAAAATAATTATTGTAATTATAAAACCATAAAAACAATTTTAGAGGCAATCCACATATTTATACAAATAAATTTGCATTAAATCCACTTTTAAAAGTGAAAACAATTCAATACAATTCCTTAATTAATTACGAGGACAACCCGGTATATCATAAATCACACATACATAATAATAAACAACACCGAGCTGACAAAAACTATACACATATTTTATTTATTTAATAATTCTATAATTACGTATTCAAATAATACAAAAATACACGAGTCGTTATACAAGGCATGCATTGGCCTAATATGACCACGAATCTGGTCTGACCACGAATCCGGTCCACCTTTATAAAACCATCCAATTCTAAAACGATTCAATATGATAACCATTATAATTAAATAAAACAGAATTATATTTAACATTGATAAAGCATTTATCTCGGAGCATAAAATATTTTGTGAGCATCACCAGGGTATATCAAGGTATATATATGAAGAACGACTTCAAGCCTGTTGAAGAATCAGGTATTTGATGAACAATGGTTCAATGATAATACATGATATAAATCTTTGATGTTATAGGGTATTATAGGGTATATAAGTTTCTGTATGCTCAAGTAATTCTGTTTCAGTATTTTAATTATGGTGGGTATGTATTTGTGGAGTAGTATCGTATTTGTATGGTATAATATCTGGGAAATCAACCATCGGCAGTTTACAAGAAATAAGGCTTACAGTTCAAATTCAATGATATGATCAGGGTTCAAGGTTGAACAGTTTAAAGCGCTTGCAATATAAAACAGGACTTAGTTTGAATACTAACAACATGTTATGAAAAAGTTCAGAAATATGTATGGCACTAACTCTGAGAGCACATCAATTGAAGCTCACTCATCCATTTAGGGGGAGCTATCAACACTCAATGCTAACATCACAACTCTCATATCTCAAATTTCTTCTTCATATAATGAAACACTTGAATCATCTTCTCGAGTGTTGCTAAAATCAAGTGACACAGTTCAAGATACTATGATCACCACCCAGGAATCACATTTAGATGGTGAGAGGTTATAAGCTGGGGGTAGACCTTGATGATACCATCAAAACCACAGGGGTTTCATCAGTTTTAACTGAAGACCCTGTGGATGTTACTTTAGCACCTTCATATGCCCAACAATCTTCACAGATTGACAAGTTTGAGGGTAGTACTCCTGAGGGGGAGCTATCTAAATCCTCTCCAGTTCAATTGGAGGTTCCTCAAGTAGGGACAACTCCCCTCAAAACCTAGTTGAAATTGCATTGTCAATTGAAGCTGGGAGTAAAATTGCCAATGATCTAGCTATTGGGGAGGAAAGTATAGCACATTCAAGTGCCAATTATTTGCATTAAGAACAAGGGTTTGAGGCTATGGTACATGATAGTTACCTAGTCAACTCCCCTCCAATTCAAATGGAAGTTCCCACTAATGGTGAACAACAAACTATCACAACCACAACAACAACTGTGAGTCCAACTATGACTCTTGTCACAGGGTTACCTACCACCTTCAACCCCTCAACCTCAAACTAAACAGACATACCTCCTATCTCAAACACTACACCACAACCTTTTCACCTCATCTCTCAATGGCTGCAAGATGCTCAAGCCCAACCAACAACTGTTAATGATCTATTGGTTGAGCAACTTGCAGGCCTAGCCAATATGACCCTACAACTCCTTACAACAGATATGTCAAAATAAGACTATCAAGCCATACTACTTTCCTACAAGGAGGATGTTGAAGAGCAATAGGAGAAGATCGTAGATGAAGAAGATGGTAATGTGGATGCATGGCTCTCAAAGGATTTTTCTGCCACTATGGAGGAGGCCTTAGAAAAGTTTAGAGAAAAATACTTGACAATCTTGGGAAGCAATGCTAAGGTCTTTACTCCCCAAGAAGTGTATGATGCAGTGACAGAGGTATATAAAGCACAGTTAAAGGCCTTTCACCATATTGGAAGAGCTATGGGAACAACTCTGGTCAAGCATCAAGCTGAAGTGAAGAATTTAGTGAATGACATGATTTATGAGCTGATGCCAACATTTCAAGGCATCAAGACCAAGTTCGACGGATTTTCTGACAGGCTTCAAGCCCTCTCTCTCACCCCTATAGAAGAAAATGTGTCTAAGCTGAGAGAGTCTTTCAAAGCTCTGCATGAAGCGATCCAGAAGTAAATCACTCAAAATAATGACTCAAAGGTCAAACTGGATCAACTTTACAAAGCTAGGTTTGAACCTTCAGCCTTGGTCATAGAGGAGGTCGAGAATGCTGTGCAGAATTCTGTTGGTCCTTTGGCAGCATCAAGCTCACAACAACCTAAGTCTACATCAACCAACCTACAAATCCAAAACCTGCAAGCTCAAATTTCATATCTATAGTCTTCCAATGATTATTTGACAACTCAAGTCTCCCAATTGACAACTTTGATTCAAAGTCAACAACAAGATATGAAGTCCCTAGTAGACTCTCACAAACACCTACAAATAAAAATTATGTTTCTTTAGGAGCTATTATGGGAGCTTTAAACATTCCTCTTTCAGCATTGCCAGAAGCAGTTAGACCTAAAATTCCTAATCCTCTAATCTTTCCTGCTACCAAGACTAAGGGGGAGATAGAAGCTAGACTGCTAAAATCATCCAGCCAAGCCACAGTTCAAATAAATCAAGATGATGTTCGGAAAGAAAGACTATAAAAAGCAGCCGAGGGACCCTGTTTGGACAAAAAATTTGATGAATTGCTCAAGGCTCTTAGAGTTTCTCTAATCAACAACTTCTTCACCTACAAAAAGGCTTTGGACATAGATATCTATTTTTTAAGGGTGATAATGGTGACAAGAGAGAACTTTCAAGAGAGGAGGATTGTCGTAAACATAAATGACTCAGGTGTGGATAGATGTATGCATGTGTCTCTTAATTATCTCATATCTAACAGAGCATCTGAGCTGAACATCCTAATAGAAAGGTTACATGGTGATTCCAGAGGACATTCTCTTGCTAAATAAACTCAAGGAGGCTCAAGTAACTGCTTTTCCAGAAGCGTATTTCCAACCTAGAAAGGGAGTGACCTACATTTGTTAATCAACCAAAAAGTGCAAACATTTCATGGTTCCAAAGCACTGTGTTATGGGGAACTTGAGACTAATAATGACACTAGAGACTGATTTGAAAACAAAGAAGATCAAGACTATAGAAGGTGAAGAAGTGATCAAGATATTGGGAAGATACTTGACGAATGCTGATGACATATTGCCTAGAGCTCAAATTAACACTAAAGATGACTTGGATGATGATGAGCAGAAGAAGGATGAGCACAAATCTCTTGGCTCAAATCCAAGTCGATCTTCTAAAGTAACTAGCAATAAGGTGTATGAGAAGATAAAAAATAAGGAAGATAAGAAGGATGATGGGAAGAAAAAGAGGAGAGATGGAGAAGGGGATACACAGAAGAAATATGTCCAGGAAATTAAAGTTTCACAAATCCAACCTACTCAAACCTCCAAACCAAGCCAAACAAACTCTCAACCAATCCAACCTCAAAAGATTAAATTCATATTCAATCAAACTGTAAACTCTTTGCTCAAGATACCTATCAAAGCCAACCAAGTCACACTAAATAAAATATCAAAACCCCCTTCATTCAATCCACCAACCAAAACTCATTTCAAAACTACAGGAAGAAAACCAAGAAAAATCACAACAGAAAATGGAGTTATCTGGAATTGTTTTAATCAAGAAGATTTTCTACTAATCTCAAGGAGCATAATAGATGAATAGTGTCTCCAACAACAAGCTGAAAAGATAGTCAGAGTTTGGGTTGTCTCTTTGTGTGAAGTCGGAATTTATTTCAAGGATGGCTTATTTATCTTGCCGAACAAATATGTTATTAAAAACAGTTCTACTGTAGAATTGATGAGGGTGATTAGTTTAATGAATGCAAGGGATTCAAGCACTAAAATATGGAAGGCTGTGCTAGCAGAGAGGCTGAGAGAAAGAAATGAGAGGCATGCAAGAATAAAGGTCGAGAGGGAGGAAAGGGAAAGGCAGTATGCCAAGGAGATAAAAATATTTGAACAAAGGTCAAATGAACTCAAGGCAAGGGGGCTGAGCAGAATCTTAAAAGATTGACATTTTCTAAACAGTCAAATTGGCAGATTTTCAAGGTTCAGGGTTGGTTACCTCAACAATTACTCATTGGATAAATGGATTAAACTGGTAGAATCCTTAAGAGGGGACATAAATAATTGAAGAACTCCAAGTGCTAGTAAATCTCAAGGACCTCATTAGGAAAGAACCAGGCTATGAATAATTCACCTAATGTCTGTAATATTTGAACTGATGTAATTACTCAATGTATAAAAGTTTATATTTGTCAGTCTGTCAATTTTTATGTATTTGATTTTAGCTTGGGGTTAGTCTTGTTATTAGGTATGAATTTGTGATAAGCAATCTTCTCACAAATTGGGGGAGATTGTTGTGCAAGACATGCATGTACAATAACAAGAATGTCACATTGACAACCCTAAGATTAAGTTGTATGATAATCAATTATGTATTACGTAATTGTATTTCTTGAGTTTGTAAAATGGTTAGAAGATTAGACTGAGGGATTTTTCTGTCAACAGATTCAAGATAAGGAATAAACTCTGGAAGAAGATCAAGCCATGATCATGACTCAGAGAAAACTGTGGAAGCTTGGGGTTGAATAAAGCTGTTCAATGAAAAATACTCTAAGTCAAGATATCGACATATCACAGATCAAGTTATATCGAGAAGTCATCTGAGAAGTCCAAAATGACTTGTAGAGAGGTCCAAAATGGCTTATAGAGAAGTCTCAGAGATATCGACAATTCAAATAAAGATGTAGAGAACTGGAGATATCGACAAGTCATTTCTGCATGTAGAGAACTCAGAGATATCGACAAGTCAAATGAAGATGTGAAGAATTGGAGATATCGACAAGTCAATTTCTCATATAGAGATCTCATAAATATCGATAAGTCAAATTGTGTATATAGATATCTCATAGATATTGACAAGTCATTTCTACATTTAGAGATCTCAGACATATCGACTAGTCATTTCACATGCAAGAATTTAGAGACCTCGACAAGTCAAGTATACCTATAGAGAACTTAGAGATATCGACAAGTCATTATACTTATCAAGATGTCACTTCTCTATAGAACAAACAAGTTCAATATTCAAGGTTATCAGTCAACAAATGATCTATTTACTAGATTGAAAAGTCTACAAAATAGCTGGAAGAATACAAGATCAAGGGCCAAGATTAATTGGACAAAGGGTAGTCACAGGCCTGCAAGATTCTGCACAGATTTTCTAAGTTAGAAATGGAAATAGAAAAAGGTTGCTTTAGAAAGTAGTTTAGTACATTTTAGTGCAAGTCTTGTAAACTCGTGTTGCTGGTCTATAAAGCATGCACGGGTCCTTAGTTCACATGTAACAAACAGATCTAGATTTTCTTGTATTCTCTCAAGATAGAAGCTAAGTTCTTATTTTCTTAAGAACACAGATTTATAGTAAGACAATCTTAATTAATACAAATGAAGTGAGTTTTAAAAATATTGTGCTTGTTGATTAATTCTGTAAACACAATATATCTACAATATCTTAACTGCTTTGTTCACCTACAATCCAAATAATTTTTAAAAAGGCTAAAATTCCAAGAAACACATTCACCACCTCCTTATGTGTTGCATTCAATATCTAACAGTAATAATGTAAGAAAATAAGGAAGAGTCATAATACATATATGAAACAAAAAATTATAAAAGGTTGTGCAACAATCAACTAAGGGTGTGCAAGTATGAACACTTCTTTTTTCTAGTAAACTCCCTCCACGAGCTCACATTTTAGAAAAAACCATTTTCTAATCGTGCTAGTTTAAACCCTGTGCGATGCACGAGTTCTCGTTACTATTTAAATATTTCTAAAATTTTAATTATTTAATTATAAATGACTTTAATATCAGTGGCGAATGGTACAATAAGTTAGCCCAGCCCCAGCACAGAAAAATTTTTAGTTTTAAATAGAAAAAAATTATTGATATGTAAATATATAGAGGTAAATGATAAATATATAAATATTTATGGAAAATTTCATTTTACTAGTTAAAAACAATCTCAAAATATAGGTAGTGTCAGCAGGAGAAGAGCAATAAAGCTGAGCTAAAATCTTAGGCATCATATTCATTGCTTGTTTTGATCTTTCTAGGTTGAATGTAGAGAAGACAGACATAGTCAATCATAATTTGCAATTACAATATTCTTTTGATATATATAGTCTACTATTCGATGTGATAAAAAATTTCTACCGGGTTATTTTTTAAACTAGATTCGCCACGATTTAATATATTTATATAAATACATAATAAACATAGATTTATAAAAAAAAATAGGAAGAAGTTGTTCTTGTAATTTTGCAAGATAAGTTATGGTCGTGATTTAGTAGGATAATGAGTGGGTGTTATATCCCAGATTTTCAGAAATTAATTATTATTATTTTAGTGTCTTATGTGATTTTCTATATTGAAGGAATACAAATATGGATATTATTTATTTATTTTTTTATCGTAGGGAACTCGCAGCTGCTACCCTTCGGATGTGCACTGGGTAAACCCCACGGGTTCACACAATAGCCTGTAAACCACGTGAACCAAGGTAAATCGCATTTAAGCGACAGGCTCTAGCTCATGAGGCATAATCATAAATTCTCCTCCCGTGGGATTCGAACCTGTGACCGAGAGGATAGTTATCATCTCTTTAACCAACTGAGCCAACCCTTGCGAGAAAACTGTGGATATTTTTCTTATTAGATGAGTTTGTGTCATTAAATGGACCAATGTGCTAATTGATAATTGTGTATCGATCCCTATTGGTGTTATAAAATATAATGTATTTCTCTCGGTTTAAAATGTTTCTAGCCATTATTTAACATGTGGTAGATTTGTATGTGGTCCCGTAAGGATCATAATATATCAGATATATGTTACGTGTTAAAATTATATTATATGCACTTAATTGTATCTAAAATTAAATCTGTTAGCATGTATCTCGCATGGCATGTTCTATATCATTTTGCGTTTCTCATCACGTTTTCTATTTATTTTCGGGGTTTATTTTAAATTTTGAAAATATTTTGGTTCTTAAAAATTATCGAACCGGGACCCGATCGGAACGTCAAAACCCACAAAATTTGTATTTGTATTTTTATAAAATCATAAATTATTCAAGTATTCTCTGTTTCCATATTTCTGGAATATTTGTAAGTTTTAGAGAATTTTAGTATATATTTTATATTTATTTAAAAATAATATTTTCAAAGTCAATCCCCGTAAAAAAAAACCGGGCTAGTTATTTTAAATTACGCGATCGAAAATATCGATTTGTGATTTATTGGGTATAATTTCTGTAAGTATAAATACCAAAAATCTGACTTTAAATTTTTATAAAAATCATATAAACTTCAGATAATTATAAAAATGATCATATAAGCTTTGGGGCTTCAATCCGTTCTTCAACTTCGTCAACTGATTTCAGGAGTGTTACTGTTCCGTTTTTGACGTTCTTATATTCAAATTTAAGCCATTTTCAAGCCCTTTCTATTGATATAAGAATCATCAACTAAGGTTGATTAATTCGATAATTCATTTTTTTTTGTTTCTGGGTTGAATTTGGGTTCCTTGTTTATGATGAATTTTGATTGTTGTTGATGTGATAATTAGATTTATCAGGATTCTAGCAATCAAGTTACATAGTTTTGTTTGATGTTTAGTCCGGTTTAGTGTAAGTACAGTTCATCATTTTTTAATAGCTTTTATTTTAATTTTTTGGATTATTCATTGCTTGTTTGTTAATTATGATTATATTTTAAGATTGTACGTATTCCAAGCTTTATTTTGATATATATATCGTCGATTTTGGTTGAGAAATCAGCCAACTGGAGTTTCGGCTGGAAAGCTTGATTTCCGGTTTGATTTTAATCAGAGATGGATTTTCCAGAATTAGTGGTTGTTATTTTGAATGATTCCGAGTTTCTAGAATGGGTTGGAGTGGTTTGACATCAAAACAAAATCGCCAATTCCTTAACTGAAATCCAGCGGGTTGTTCTTGGCAACCCATGGGCGACCTGATTACCCGGTCTTGACCCGATTGTTGACCCGAGTTTGATTCAATTTTCCCTAAAATCAAATTCTCAAACCCGTTTTTGGATTTTTTGATTTAAAACTAATTCTAATATATATTTTTTAAATTCCAAAAATAGATTTCAGTTCAAAATAATTTAGTTAATTATTAATAAATAATTAACTGAATAAATTTAAATCCATAAAATTGTTTTTTTTTTAATTTTCAGGAATCATAATTTGATTTAATTATTTATAATTTATTTTAATTAATTATTTATAATTTAATTAATTAATTAATTCATTTAATCAATTAATTTTATTTATAAATAGTTAAATAAAATATTATTATTTATAATTAAGCCAAATAATGTATTAAAAATTATTTTGAGCTTGAAAATATGTTAGGCCTTTTTGTATACTGTAGAGGGGGTGAATACAGTATTAACAATCAATTCAAATTAAAACTCAAAATATAGTAACGGTTTTTGTATTGATGGATAAAAACTGATTACAAGACTCTCTCAAGGGATGAACACATATACTTGAGAGCTACTACGTTACATAGAATGATTAATTGATAATTGACACATATAGTGTTAATCTAATCTGTACTTATATACTGCATAGTTACACAATCAATCTAATTGATATGATATACATAAATAAGGGATCCTAATACATATCCAACTATTGATTGCTACAATTAAGTAAAATTCTACATCGACATATCTCTGCAAATCAAGTCTTCTAGATAGAATCAATCACTTTCCGGAATCCAGTTTTGACATATGCTGATAGACAAATAATGATAATAAACTCTGATCTGTCAAATACTGATAAGATCGATAAACTCTGATATCTTCTAGTAATAAACCCCGATGGAAAGCTCTGATAGTAAACTCTGATATCATCAAATTATATCTAACTATCTCCCTCAACTTGTGTATTATGAAAATATGTACAAGTTCCTATTTGATGATGTTAAAACTATTTAAATGCAGAAATACTAAGAAGTATACAGTCTTAAAGTCAGTACATCAGACTTTATTCTTTAGTCTTGAATTCTGGCATATCATGTAGCTTCATCAAAGAATTGTCTGAGCATATTCTATACTGCTATATTCAAATACATCTCTAACTTTTGCTTGACATTTTTGAGTTCTTGAGAATATTCATTAATATGGAAGATAGCAGCCTTTAGATCAGAAATTTTACTTATGTTCAAATTTAAGTCATCCGGTTGAATCAACCCATATTATTTAGCATCGAGATTAAAAGAAATCAAATTTAAACCAAGTTGTATAACAATTTATGCTCTTCCCTTTGGCATGTCAACAACTGTTTCATCTTTCAATATGTATTTAGGAATGAACTTTGACTTAACCATGCCATTATGCTTCTCATGAACTAGGTCTTTCAGAAATTTAGACCATCTTTCAGTAGTTGCATTCTTTACAGAGAGCATACGGACAAAATATTCAAGTTCTTTCTAGGATTTATTCAGCATTTGTTCTTGAGATACTCCTAGCCCTTTTTCAGAATCAAGGAAGCACATCATCTTTTCTTTAGGCTTGTCACCATCAAATTTGTCAAGAATAATCTGAACATAAATTATTTTCTGAAGATCCTGAAGTTTAAAATTTTCACATATTCCAGTCAGTGAATTGGTATCATTTATTTTCAAAGCATCTCCCTTGTAAACTCCAGCTTTCTTATAACAAAGGCCTCCTCTCTGACCAGGTTCTCTATATTGAGATCCTCCATTGTAGATATTTTTTATTATTCCAATATCTCTATCAAGAGCAGGAGTCTTGTTTTTCAGTAGAAGCTTCTTTTTATCTTCAAAGTCTGATGTCAGATTATCCACAGGTTTAGGAGTAACATATTTGTTAATATAAATCATACCAGCTTTTATCTATTCCAACTGCATTGTATATGATATATCCAGTGTCCTTGTGTATTTTGAAATGAGACTTGGATGGCTTAGGTATCCTCTTGAACCTTGGTCTGTCAGATCTTGATATTCTTTCAACATGAGAAAATTTTGATCTTCTTCTAACATGAGTTGTATCAGAGGTTGACTTGACAGTGGCATCATCTTTTAATTCTTTGATCTCAACATGAGCAGTGTCAGTGGTTGAGATCTGTCTTATGATAGTTTTTTAACTTGAGCAATGTCGGAGGTTAATTCCATACTTTCATCAGCTTTTACCGAAAAGTCTTTAACTTGAGCTCTGTCAGTGGTTGAATTATCATAATCAATACTTGATGTTTCCAGATTGATCTTTGAAGATTCACCAACCTTTTCTTTCCCCTTATACCTCCTGTCTATTAGTGTTTGTGCCCTAGAGACAACACTATGATGTTTTAGTTTAAGATATTAGGATTATTAATGTTTATGTTCTATCGATTATTCCCTTTATAATTTATTAATTCTTAATTTACTGCGATATAAATGTTAGGTTAATAAATGTCCTTGGAATATGATATGCAATATCTATATCTCTAAGTACGTGACTTAGAAATGAGATTATGAGAATAGTATCAATATTCCTAAAGGCCCCTAGTCGAGTATTATTATTAAGGGACAATAATAATGCATTCAGACTAGTGTGTTTGTTGACTGATGATCACATCTCATTGATCATAGGTATAGTGATACCAAAGTCAAAAACACAGGCAAATATATATGTACATGGTGTTGGACACACCCAATGTGAGATTCTACATGTCTGTTGTGTCATAAGTAATACCCACAGTGATAATGATGTAATGGTCCTTAGACCTGAAGTCATTATATTTCTATACGAGAATTAATATACATTGACTCCATTAAAAGTTATCCTTGACCGGGTAATGATAAAAGTGGACATTGTGTATATTATGAATCGTATGAGAAATATGAATGATCTAGATAGGATTTAACCCTCCTATTTTAGGAGTGATATTATTGGCCTCTTGTGTGAGCTAGACTATGAAATGCGTGTCTACACTCAAATGTTGATTTGATATGATAGTCTACTCATTGATCAAGGAAACTTGGATTAAATTATGATGAGGATTACACACTACATGCCTCTAGTTTAATCTATAATATTTGGTTAAAGGGATTATATTATATTGTAAATTATTCACGAAAGGTTTAATCGATCACCGATTCAATTATTATTACTTGGGTAGAATGATGTATTACTAGATGCCGCTCATTGTTTACAATTTTAAATTAGATTTAAAATCCGTTGCCAACGTAATAATAACCTCTAGGGTCACATACTAAGAATGCTTGAAGGATTATTTAATTAAATTGGATTTAAATTATATTAAAGTAATTCGAATTATTTATAATATTAATTAGGTATGACTTAATTAATTAGATAAATATTGATATTCGAATTTACTAATATTAATTATGAAATTTATTTGTTAAATAATTAAGTGAGACTTAATTATAATACAAATAGGAATTTCGAATTAATAATAACTCCTAATTAGTTAAGAGTTATAATTCGTTTTTCTACTCCCTATATAATATCTCTTGTGTGGATGATTTTTGAAGTGAAAAAGACTTTTACTAAAACCCTAGCCACCAAGGAAGAAGATGGAGAGAGCAAGAAGAAACGAGTTTGTGCTAGTACACATTCAATCCTTGCGTTCAAGTATTCGTGTGGATACCGATAGAGCATAGATCGCGAGAGCGGGATGCGTGGTGATTGAACAAGCTTTGGATCTCCATGAGTCAACCAATTTGTAAAGCTTCTTAAGGTAAACAAACTGATCTACGAATTAAATATCTATTTTTTGCATGGATCATGCGGTGGGTTTCGAAAATGCTGGTTTTTCATGTATTTAAATACTATTTTCGTTGCGTTTATGTGGTCGAAACTCAACAATGGCATCAGAGCTACCTGCGAAAAGTGTTAAATTCGTGTATGTGTTTACTGGTTTTATGATGATAACATGTATACAATATTCCATGACTGTTATGTATGCGATTTTGTATGTTTTACATGTTGTTATGTTTATATATGTGTATGTATATATGTTTTGAATATATGATATTAATGAGAGTTGTATAATCATATGATGATTATATAATTTGTATATATACTGATATATACATGTTTTGTGTTTGTTCTTATTATAAGAATCATATTTGATACGATTTTGAATATGATGCAGCGGATTTGCTGAAATCTGTGTCTGGTGTCCAATTTTGGCTAACGAATATACTATTTCATATGGAATCGAGCGTCTAAATGTAACTGATAGCTAAAGCTATAAATGACTGATCTGTAAGGCGTTTGACGTCGTTTAGGCCCCGTAATCTGTGATTTAATGTTATAAGATTTAATTTCGAATTTTCTAATTTTTGCTATATTTAGTTTTTATGATTTGATCATGATGGGTATGATATGTTAAGATCATATTATGTGTTTTAAGATGTTCTTATGTATTAATTAAGCATGGTGGATGGTTGTGGCTTATGACCTTAGGTTAATGGTTTTGGTTTTTTTAAATACGGCTTGCATGTCGTTTAATCTTGTAATTATTAAATCTCGAATATAACTCGAGTTCTTCTTGTAAGTTCATTAGATTAGTTTTTATATTTAATTCTTGTAATATACATGAAGACATGAAGATTTAAAGATCAAGGAAGGGTAATCTCACATGGAGGTCATCCAAGGAAGCAATACAAGAAAGAAGATATGTAATAGTTAACTTGTATTTATTTTTCACCTTAGATTGACCTAGATATTTGTCATTAGCTTGATGAAGATCACATAGGATGAAGCCATAATCAACCACATTTATTTATTGCACTTTACGTATATATGCGCATATGATAAATGTATGTGTAGAGTAGTTAATAAAGATGCATGCTTAATTAGATTAAGGATGTATGTATTAGATACGACACCCATGCCATGCTTGCTAAACAAGATAAAATCTGTAACGTCTCAATATTTTAAAAAGAACAAACGATTATGAGATTATCGTGTTTATGAAACACAGAATAAAATACAAATTTTCTTTATTTCTGACATGAGGCGATTTGGTCAAAAGCGAGTTCATTAAACTTGTAAGGTTGTGGGTTTTAAGCGAGACCGTTATGACTCCTCACTACCTGGAAATCAAACCATTGACGAATATTGGTCTGGAGTATTTTATTCAAGGAAAAATTGGGAATCTCTTTATGATGGGATCATGATCGTTTTAAAATTAACAAAACCCTAAAGTTAATATTAAGTTGATCAGATGTCTTCCAATGAGTCCAATGCGCTAACCTCTAGATCGACCAGGAGTGGGTTCGCCAAAGCGAAGTACTCCTATCTATCGTGGGAGATGTGTTAAAGTATATTGATACTTTTTGACTATTGGGTTTGACTTAACTAAGTTATCACAATAGGATTGTGAACTTAGATCCATAGAGTAGGGATGGCAATCGGGTCGGATCGGGTCGGGTATTGCAGAATCCATATCCAAACCCGAAAATATTATCCTTACCCGAAATCGACCCGAACCCGAAAAATACCCGAAAATGAATACCCGAACCCGAAAAATACCCGAAAATGAATACCCGAACCCGATCCATCGAATTTCGGATCGGATTCGGGTATACCCGAAACCCGAAATTTTTTGAATTGGATATTCATACCCGAACCCGAAACCCGAATCCAAAACCCGAACCCGAAATCTGAAAATTTATATAATTATCAATATTGCAAGTGCTTGGGTTCGAACACGAGACTTGTAGAGAAAGAGTTTTAATGTGTCATCTTGAACCACTCCACATCATTAATTGTGTTATTATATGTTTTATAGGTAATATTTAAAAAATCAACTACATTGATACCCAGTTTTTAGATTTATTACTAAAACATATTTTATTAACCTTATAAACCTTATCACCCATTTAAATGATTGAATAATTACATTTCATTAAACTTTATTATTAGTTAATTTTTAACATAAATATAAAAATATATGTTCTAAAAATTATATAATAATATGTATAAGGTAAATTATAGAATATATATATATATTATAAAATATTATAATGTGTAATATATAAAATTCTAATATTTTTTATAATATATATATATATATTTAATAATTCGGGTTTTTTCGGATTTCGGGTTCGGATGGGTTCGGATATCGTTTCGGATTTCAGATCGGGTTTCGGATCGGTATACCTAATATCCAAATCCAAATCCAAAAAATTTTGGGTTTAAAAATGAAATCCATATCCAAATCCATATCCAAAAAATCGGGTTCGGTATATCCAAAATTTCGGGTTTCAGATCGGATATCCGTCGTATCGGATTATTTTGCCATCCCTAGCATAGAGTTTGGCGAGATTTATTAGATAAATATGAACAAATGTTGTTCCACCAAGATATCCAAGAGTTATATAGTTGATATAATTGACAAATGTTGTCTACCTAAATAATCATGTTTTAGGAGAAAAGCCAAAGCTAACCTAACGTATGGTGAAATATGGATCTTGGCTCACTAGAAAGGATATAGAAGATATTTTTTCCGAATTAATAGTTAGGGCTATTGATTTGATAAAAATAGTGGGAGATATATATTGTGAATATATATATATATATATATATGAATAATCACTTGAACATAATATAATGATCATCTGTAGATTAAGTCATTTTATGCACTTTAATATTATAGATATCAAATGACAAATAACACAAATAACTTCTCTATGTAATAGTCCTTGAGAAGCACAAGCTTACATGAAATAATTTCCTCAATTGACATGGGAACTTGAGGATTGTCCTCAGGCTCAAGGATGTCACTCAAACCCCTCCCTTATTTCTTCTAGCTGAGAATGAAACATGTGCTGAAAAATTGCTTACCAGAAGCAAATTGATTATGCAACTGATGCTTCATGTCTCATGCTTATAA
Source organism: Apium graveolens (assembly GCF_009905375.1). Lineage (NCBI taxonomy): Eukaryota > Viridiplantae > Streptophyta > Magnoliopsida > Apiales > Apiaceae > Apium > Apium graveolens. Next base: position 100,152,920 of record NC_133652.1, read on the forward strand.
TTATGAGTGCTGGGCTTTAGAAGCAACAAGAGCATAATGATGCTTATGATATGATTGAGCACATTCAAAGGATGTTTGAAGAATAGGCTCATCAGAAAGATTTGACTATAATAAGGCACCATATTTTTGCATTAATGGGAGAATGATATCCGGTTGGAGCACATGTTCTAAAGATGATAGGTATATGTACCTTGATATTTTCGGTTTTAAGAATAGTCTAGAGACTCAGCTTGATTTGATCAAACGATCTTTGAACAACTTTTATTCCTAGTTTGTTAAGAAAAAAAGGAATAAGATAAACAGAACATTTACTGAATTGTTAAGCATGTTTAGAACTGCTGAAAATAACACGGTAAAGGCATGAATTACATCCATATTGATAATGTACACATGGAATGCAAATGGGAAAGGAAAGTGGACAGGCAAGGTGAAGATTTGATCTTATTCGGTGCCAAACCAAAGTCCAATCCCAAAGGACTTTTGAAGCCTGATAGTGGTGTTGCTAAAGGAGATGATTGTCATTTCTGTGGAAATAACTGGATGATTGGAAGTTAAATTGTCGAGCTTGTTTGGAAGATCTAAAGAAGAAGACTAGCAATGGTCAAGCTTCAGGTATCGGGTTAGAATTGGAGCAAAAGTTGTTGCTCTAGTTGAAGGAACTCGATACTTATTTTTGTCCATAAGGCGAGATTGAGAACTGGATAAATTGTTATTTTGTGTCTGCCTTTAGCGGATACATTAAGTCAATTTCTTGTCAGGATAAGAAAGGTTTTCATTTTAATTAAATAAACAACAATTGTTTATTCTATTTCAATAATAAGACTTATAATGGTGCACAATTAGTTAACAATTTATATGTTCTAAGTTGACTCGAATCAAACATTACCTCTAGCATTGTCGTTAAGCCATATTAATGAGAAACGCATTTCTGAGTTACATATAGATGAATACTTGGATAAGTTTGATTTGGAATCATACGGAAGATGTGAACTTTGTCTCATTGGCAAAATGACTAAAGCTTCTTTTACCTGATCAGGTGAAAGGGCCACCGAACGATTATGACTTATACATAATGATGTATGTGGTCGAATGTGTATGATGGAAAGGGGTGGCTTATACTACTTCATAACATTTACTGATGATTTTAGTAGATATGGATATGTGGTTCTTATGAAGAAAAAATCCGATTCTTTTGAAATGTTCAAAGAATATAAGGCCGAAGGAGAAAAGAAAACAACGGAAAAGTAGAAAAGTTTTACGATCAGATCGTGGAGGAGAATACTTAAACCTCAATTTCAAGAGTTTCTTGAAGGAGTGTGATAGTGTATCATAACTTACTCCTTCTAGAACACCTCAATGGAATAGAGATTCTGAGAGGAGAAATCGTACCTTGTTGGACATAGTGCGATCGATGATGAGTCAAGCAGATCTTCCATTCAGTTTCTAGGGTTATGCTCTAGAAACAGATGCATATACACTTAACCAAGTTCCGACTAAAGCGGTTCAAAATACTCCGTATGAGATATAGAGTGATGAATGTCATAACATGTCATTTATGAAAATTTGGGGACGTGAAGCATTTGTAAAATGTTTAGCCTTTGACAAACTTGGACCAAAATTAGATAGATGCTATTTTGTGGGATATCCAAGTGAGACTAGGGTATAGTTTTATAATCCTTTCGAGAATAAAGTGTTTGTTGCTCGGGCCACTGTATTTCTTGAGGAAGAACTACTTTCTAAGAAAACCAGTGGGAGGATAATACATCTCAATGAAGATCGAGAACCACATGATAATATTGAACCAGAGTTGGAATAAGATCAGGATGTACATCAAAATGTTGAAAGTAATCCTGTTTAGGAAACATAGGTTATTCATAAATCTAGTAGGATTCACCATGAGTCCGGGTAAAATTATGGATTTCTTTTTACTCAAGATGGTGATGTGATGCTTACGGATATGGATAAGCCACACACCTACCAAGATGCTATGAACAGTCCAGACTCTGAGAGATGGATGGAGGCCAAGAAATCCGCGATGGATTCCATGTATCAAAATAAAGTATTGACTTTAGTTGATCCACCCGAAGGGGTAAAACCTATAGGGTGCAAGTGGGTTTTCAAGAAGAAAACTGACATGGATGGTAAAGTACAGACCTATAAGGTGCGACTAGTAGCAAAAGGTTTCAAACAAATTCATGGTATAGACTATGATGAGACTTTTTCACTAGTTACTATGGTCAAGTCCATCAAGATTTTGTTAGCAATAGTTGCTTACTTTGACTATGAGATTTGGCAAATAGATGTCAAAAACTGCTTTCTTATATGGGAGCCTTGAACATGATGCATATATGATACAACCTGAGGGTTTTGTCGATCCAAAGTTTGCTAAGATAGTTTGTAAGTTGCTTAAATCTATTAATAGATTGAAGCAAGCCTCAAGGAGAATGAATATTCATTTTGATGAAACGGTCAAAGAGTTTGGCTTTATTCAAAATGAAGATGAACCATGTGTTTACAAGAAGGTTAGTGGGAGCCATGTGACATTCCTAGTATTATATGTAGATGACATATAACAAATAAAGAATGACATACCTTCTCTACAGGCTGTTAAGACTTGGTTGAGAAATAGTTTCTCGGTGAAAGACTTAGGTGATGCTACCTATATATTAGGGATCAAGATCTATAGAAATAGATTGAAAAGATTAATCGACCTAGTCGGAGTATTTACATTGATAAAATATTACATCATTTTGGGATGCAGGAGATAAAAAAAGGATATTTTTCGATGTCTCATGGGATAGTGATCTCAAAAGATAATTGCCCCCTAAATCATTAGATGGTAAGGGCTGTTTGAGAAAGCTCCATATGCTTTAGCAATTGGATCTATAATATGTATAATGATATATATTTATCCTGATGTTTCGTATGCTTTGAGCATGATGAGCTGATACCAGTCTAATCCAAGTGAGGGTCAATGGATAATTTTCAAGAATATTCTGAAGTACTTAAAGAGGACTAAAGATTTATTTTTGGTGTATGGAGAAGATAGGAAACTGGTTGTAAAAGGTTACACTGATGCTAGTTTCTGAACCTAATTTTTTGGACAGACAAGGATGATTACGTATTTATGACTGTTTTGTGTTGTGTCTAAATATAAGTGTTATTAGCTGGAATAGTTCACAACAAGAACATTGATGATTCTATAATGGAAGCCGAATATATTGATATTTTGAAACAGCCAAAGAGACTGTTTAGGCATGTCCTTAAGAGATATCACCTTATTAATGAGATTATTGATCAAGGACATATATATGTAAAGTGCATAATAATGATAGTGTTGCAGACCCACTGACTAAGGCTTTGTCGCAGCAGAAGCATGATGGTCATACTAGTTCCATAAGTATTAGTTACATGGGTGATTGGCTCTAGTGCAAGTGGGAGATTGTTAGTGTTTGTGCCCTAGAGACAACACTATGATGGTATAGTTTAAGACATTAGGATTATTAATGTTTATGTTCTATCGATTATTCCCTTTATAATTTATTAATTCTTAATTTACTGCGATATAAATGTTAGGTTAATAAATGTCCTTGGAATATGATATGTAATATCTATATCTCTAAGTACGTGACTTAGAAATGAGATTATGAGAATAATATCAATATTCTTAAAGGTCCCTAGTCTAGTATTATTATTAAGGGACAATAATAATGCATTAAGATTGGTGTGTTTGTTGACTGATGATCACATCTCATTGATCATAGGTATAGTGATACCAAAGTCAAAAACACAGGCAGATGTTTATGTATATGTACATGGTGCTGGACAGACCCAATGTGAGATTCTACATGTCTGTTGTGTCATAAGTAATACCCACAGTGATAATGATGTAATGGTCCTTAGACCTGAAGTCATTATATTTCTATACGAGAATTAATATACATTGATTCCATTAAAAGTTATCCTTGACCGGGTAATGATAAAAGTGGACATTGGGTATATTATGAATCGTATGAGAAATATGAATGATCTAGATAGGATTTAACCCTCCTATTTTAGGAGTGATATTATTGGCCTCTTGTGTGAGCTAGACTATGAAATGCGTGGCCACACTCAAATGTTGATTTGATATGATAGTCAACTCATTGATCAAGGAAACTTGGATTAAATTATGGTGAGGATTACACACTACATGCCTCTAGTTTAATCTATAATATTTGGTTAAAGGGATTATATTATATTGTAAATTATTCACGAAAGGTTTAATGGATCACCGATTCAATTATTATTACTTGGGTAGAATGATGTATTACTAGATGCCGCTCATTGTTTACAATTTTAAATTAGATTTAAAATCTGTTGCCAACGTAATAATAACCTCTAGGGTCACATACTAAGATTGCTTGAAGGATTATTTAATTAAATTGGATTTAAATTATAATAAAGTAATTCGAATTATTTATAATATTAATTAAGTATGACTTAATTAATTAGACAAATATTGATATTCGAATTTACTAATATTAATTATGAAATTTATTTATTAAATAATTAAGTGAGACTTAATTATAATATAAATAGGAATTTTGAATTAATAATAACTCCTAATTAGTTAAGAGTTATAATTCATTTTTCTACTCTCTATATAATATCTCTTGTGTGACTGATTTTTGAAGTGAAAAAGACTTTTACTAAAACCCTAGCCACCAAGGGAGAAGATGGAGAGAGCAAGAAGAAACGAGTTTGTGCTGGTACACATTCAATACTTGCGTTCAAGCATTCGTGTGGATACCGATAGAGCGTAGATCGCGAGAGCGGGATGCGTGGTGATTGAACAAGCTTTGGATCTCCATTAGTCAACCAATTTGTAAAGCTTCTTAAGGTAAACAATGCGATCTTAAGGTAAACAATCCGATCTACTAATTAAATATCTATTTTTCGCATGTATCCTGCGGTGGGTTTCGAAAATTCTGTTTTTTCATGTTTTTAAGTACTGTTTCCGTTGTGTTTATGTGCTCGAAACCCAACACTGTCATCATCTAGAATTTCTTGGGAACTCTGAATAGGTCTTTCAGCATTAGAATATTGACTAACATCCTTGATTATATTTCCTTTTTCTTTAGGTCTTTTCACTTCTGGGAATTTAACATTTATTGAAGCAACATCAGTATTTGTAGCATCAGCTTTTAGCAACTTGAAATTTTCTTCTAGTTGTCTGATCTGCTCAATATCAACATCTAGACATTCTCTTTCAAACGCTCTTCTCGCTACTTCAGCATCAAATGCTAGAAGTTTTGGATCTTTATAATGTAGAGTTGTATTTATTTCTTTATATTTCAAAGTCTGTAAGAACTCACTAGCTTCAGCACCAGCTTCTATCTACATACTAGTCTGGTCTTCATCAGCATTTGTGACAGTCAGAGTTTGTGTTTCAGTAGTTATAGTCATTGTTGTAGTCAATTCTTTTATAAGCACAATCTTAGAGACTTGTTGTCTTCCTTTTCCTCTTCCACCACTTCTACCACTTCTACATCCACCTTGTCTATATTAGAAACACCACTAGATTCAAATAGATCGCCACCTGTACTTTTTGGTGTTTTGCCTTTCTTATTTCCTCCATTAGGAGCATCATCCGTGTCATCAGTATTTGACTTGAGCTACTTGCATTTAGATTTTGATATAATCTCCCCGTTTTGACATCATCACCAAGTAAGAGAGAAACTATTAGCTCGAGGGACTCATGAACCTCATCTAGTTGACTAGACATTTTTGCTTGACTAGCTCCCACCCTAGCCTGATTGGCTTCTAGTTTATCTTGTCTGGACAAAAAAGGCTTTATCCGCTTCTTTAAATCAAGCTCATATTTAAATTTAATTTAATGTGATGCATCTTTAAGTTCATCCATTTGAGTTTGAGCCTTATTCTGAGTAGAATGGATGGACTTAACCATAAGAACCAAAGCCTTGAGATGAGTTAGTATATCAGGATTTGTAATTTTTCTTTCAGCTGTCTCCAAATGTTGAGAAACATGATTAACAGTGATTGGATAATGTGGATTCTTCCACTTAGATACCCATTCCTCATTCAAGTACTGTTTGTCTATAACATCACTTAATTCGTCCAATTTTTGCTTCCTCTCTCTCTCTCTCTGGAATATCTTCTGGAAGGATGATTTGATCAAGATCTTCATCTGAATCCCAAGCAACATTAATTTTTGAAATATCAACATCATCTTCATCATCATCTTCACCTTTTCCAAAATACATAGAGGCCTCATCATCAGCATTTGGCTCTTTCAGTTTATGTGCCACTTCTCCTTCAGCGGTAGAGTTTAGTAAATTATCTTCAATTGGAGCTGTATGTGAGACTATAGCTTCAGAATCCTCCATGCCAGCACCATCAGTCAAGTTGACTTCAATTCCCTCATAAAAGGTGACCATTGGAACCTGAGCATCAGCATTTATCTCTAGAACTTCAGTCCCAGTTGAATGAACAGGAGATTCAGAAATGGCCTGTTCTGCAACTTCAGCTTCAGCAGAAAACAAGTAACCACTTAAAGAAAACAAGTAATCACTTAAATCTCTATGTTCTTTTAAGGCAGTCTCACTACCTCTCACAGCACTCATATCATGACTTTTAAGAGTCAGACTTTGCTCACTAGAATGAACTAAATCATGTCTCTCAACTACCTCTCCTTTTGCCTGGTCAAGAGCCTGCTTATAATTATTTCTATTTTTCTCTAAATCATTTCTCTCAATCTCACTAGAAAGGCTCAAAATTTGATGTTCTGCAGAAATAAAAGGTGGTTGGAAGAGTTGGTTATGGTCACATGAACAGAGTTATCCCTAGAAAAAGGACCGTCCATGGTCATCCCATGAGTTTTAAGGTAGTATGTAATTCTGAAGCAATATCAGTATTTAAAATAAATGCTGACAATGAGGAATCATAATTTCTACCTTGTACAGTTGTGGAAGAAGCATCCAAAGGCATGGAAGAGATAGCCTGGATCTCAAGAATTTCATCGATATTTAGCTCACTGTGAACCTTTCCACCTTTATCAACCATCATTTCCACTCCAGTAATATCAGCATCAAAAGCTACACTTCTGAGAGGCTTGAGCTTGTAGATATTTGGAGGAATATTTAGAGCTACTACTACTTGAGAATCTTGAGTTGTTGTAGTAGGTCCTTGCGGGCTCTTTTCTGAACTAGAGTCAGGAATGGTGACAAAGTCATCATCGTAACATCCCCAAATCCGAGGTCAGGATTGGGTGTCATAAAATAATCTTTACATAATATAAACCTGTATATTGAAATAATATATAGGTGACCCCTAAATTCCGGATCGTTTACAGGTTATGGTATTAAACAAGAATCTAACCTTCTAAAATTTTATCAACTAATTACAATTTCATAACCTCTTTACTAATTTCTTTGTCTTATTCACTCTAACATCTCCAACTTCTCGTAACAACAATTTCTCCAACTTTGCTGTCTACTAAGAGCTACTCACTTTAATCCTCATTTGAAACTGAAAGAAATAAGAATTCACAAAGCAAGAGTGAGCCAAAAATGCCCAGCAAGTATCATAACTGATTTCCAAGTATCAATATCTAAAGAAATTTCCGGACATAATCTTTACATAATTTATAAACATTTTTATTTATGTGAAGTAGTTGAGCGAATAAAGCATTTGCCTTTATTAGCCCTTAATCATAAATCATAAGTAACGAGCAGTTCACTGTTTCATTACCCAAATCAATTCTTCGTCCGGTTTTGTAATCATAAAACTTTTCAAGAAGGAATGCCGTTAATGGCAATCAACAATAAATTAGACTGGACACTAGATCAACGTTCACACTCATACCCTGCTGATCAGTCAGGATATAGTGTAGATCTATACCAACCTGTATAGATCCGTTCGGGTACCCAGGCATTATGGCCCAATATCAGGGGTCCGGTCCATCCCTGGCCCTTAGGGTCTAGTTCATCCTGGTCCTATCGTAACCATCCAGTCCGTAGAGTATTTTGATATCAAACCAATTTGATTTCAAAAAATCCCGATTCAGGGTTCACAAATAACCCAGAATAATAGGTATTTGCTCAAGAGATCAATCAATAATAAGGAACAATAATGAAGGGTACTTGCATAGTTAAGAGTAATTGCAGCGAAATATAAAATATTTAACTATTCTGAACTTAGAATTGGAAAGAAATATTTGTAGAATATCATAAGAAAGTTCAGGAATACTTGCCTCAATTGATAATCCCCTAATATTTAACTATCTGCCATATAACTCAGTTCTGGTATATCTGTATTTCCAGTGATAGGCTATCTGTCCTTCTTGTCAATCATCATTTTCTGTTTATCTCTATTCTGTATTCAATCATCTCAAAACCCAACACAATCAAGATTTACTTCTATTATCACTGTCTGGCTTTGAACGTCCCGAACTATGTGTATCTATCATAAAAGATACCATTTCAATTAACCGACAACGTATAATTGTCTATCATACGTTTATTCTTATAGTCTACCCACACGATAATATCAGATAAGGATCGTATTATGATCATAAACGTTTAAAAGATACGTTGACTCGCAATTTACATAACACGTACACATAAGGCATGTAATAATGTTATTCATATAACACGTAGTCACATAATTCATATAACACATAAGTCCAATCATTAAAAGGTAGGACTCGAAATTTCTAGAACTGAAACCGGATCAAAAATAGTATTTATCGATCAATAACTAACTCCAAACAACTTGTACAACAACCGATCTTTTGATACAAACAAAATTAGGACTTGAAAGTATTTTTATTGAAAGCATAATATTTTTCTAAGTCTAGGAGCGTTCGTTTCGTACTAAACGGACGAACGGTTTATTTATGATGAATAAAATAAGAATAATTCAATTAATAACATTAATTGAATTTTAAATACCTTTGTATAATTTTTAAAACCTCAAAATTATTTTTAAATCATTATTTGGATTAATTATAAATAATTATATTTTATTTAACTATTTATAGAATTAATTAATTAATTAAATTAATCAATCAATTAATTGAATCCATAACTAATCAACTAAAATAAATTACAAATAATTAAATCAAATTTAGATTTTTGAAAATAATAAAAAAAAAATCCATAATTAAAAATGATTTAGTTAATTATTTAGAATAATTAACTAAATAAATTTTAAATTTACAAATCATTTTTTTTAGAATTTATAAATGATTTTTGAATTATTTTTAAAACAGAAATCCAGAAACAGTTTTCAGGAAGTTGAGTTGAGGCTATATGGATCAAAAACGGGTCAGGCAAATCAGTAAAATGGGTCAACAAAGAACAGGGTCGGGTCACGTCACCGGAATCTGGGTTGCCCAAAAACTGGCGGCGTTCCGGTCGTCGGAAAAATATCTGGTTGCCCCCAAAACAGAACAATTTGGTTTAAAAATTGCTGCCAACATGTTCCTTGCAAACACATCAATCCAGAAACGTTTAATAATAGTCCATATTACCCCGAAATTTCAAATTCCGATCAAAATCAAAGGCTTCTCCGATGAACAAATCGGAAAAATTGATTTCCCCGAAAACTCCACCAAATTCAGAGTTTTATACATGAAATCAAAGCCTATAGTACGCACAATCAAACCCTTATATGCATATTAACAACTAATCAACAATAAGAACAGATAATCGAATCAAAATTTAAGCAAAACCCATGAACTCGATTTCACTATCCCAGGGGTTATAATCAGCAATTGTATATACCAATCAATTGGAAATCCAATAATAAGGCTTATTTAAGCATCAAAACCATCAAACGATTCGTAAATCAAAACCCCCCAATTTCGAACATAAACCCTAAAATCAAAATTTAAAATCCACTAACTTTAGGTATGATTTGATGATATAATCTTGTAGAGCTCCTCGAGAGCTTCAATTTGGTTACAAACATCAATGGTTTTGCTTTCCAAATCAACTCAAAATCATGCTCTGATTCTCAAGAACACCAAGAACAAATTTCAGGGAATTTTCTGATTTTTTATTTATATTTCTGATTTTTTATATAATAAAATAATAATTAAATAATAAATAAATGATATTTATAGTTATAAATATAATACATGTTGGATCGTATTGGATCGAAAAATAGGTTACTTAGCTGCTAAGTAACTGCAAAAATGATTCAATTTGATAATTATTTTGGATAATTATCAAAACCAGACTTCTTATAAAACACTTTATACGAAAATAATGTAATAATATTTTGTCTTTCGAGAATACAGGTTTTATTGATCTATAAAAATGATTATCGTATCGAAAATTTTACTTCAGGACGTGTACGGGTCAAACCGTACTCCGGATCGAAAAAGTCAAAACACAGAAAATGTCCGGAATAAGCAGATTAGGTTAGGAAGGAGTTTTCCGAAGAGTTTCGGGTTGTAATAACGCAAAAACGATTGAAGTTGGACGATTCCCAGTTTTTATAAAGTAGTTTTATAATTATTAGAAAATAATTATTAACGTATAAAACCTTATAAAATCATATAACAATCCAAAAATTACCAGAAAAATACCATAATTATCTACACTTTATTCTGGACTTATTAAAAATCAAAGTACTTACACTTTATCACATATAAACACCCAAATATCAATAGCAATCATCAGATTATTCACCAAAATTTACATAATAATCAAATAATAATTATTTATTGATAAAAATAATTGCACAATATTTCCTGGATATTACGATCATGGGATGCAATTGGAGATTATGGTGCATTATCAGACTTTACTGGCTTATTAGTATCTACAAACAGACCTTCACCAGTACTGTTGTGGAACAAATACCTGAGTACTTTAGTATTTAATGCTAGGGTTGGTGAGCTTCGAGCTTTAATGGCTGCTCTTGCGTTCGGGACTATCGATCCTTGCAAGATGCCTACGTATCTCTGTGTTGTAGAGAATCAAGCCAAAAACGTAGTTCTAGATTGAGGGGTAGAGCCCTTTATATAGAGGTGAGTCTAGGGTTAGACTTCTGTTGGGAGACTTGGTGGACAAGTCTCCAACTTAGATGGTGATAAGGAGTCCTCTTGAGGAAGGAGATCCATAACCTTATATGTAGGACTTTGAGTCCGTTTGGAACACATGTCTCTGCTCTTCTAGCCGTATTGGGCCTAGTCCGTGAACAGCTCGTGTTTGTGGTCTTGGACGACCCCTGCTGGTGGGCCTTGGTTGTTTAGGCTGTCATAGGCCTGTTACGAAGCCTTGGACCAGACAGGTCTGCTATGAAGCTTGGACCATACAGGTCTGTATTGGAATTTTTGGACAAGAAGCGCAAGTGCAATTAATGCGACATTTAATGTATCTTTAGGATGTATTTTCTATCCATATTGCTCGAGTTTTCGTGGAAGTTATAATGGTCTAATCGCGACTCGGGTTACTTTTGGCCCTTTTCGGGTATCGGCCCTTACGGGTATCGGCCCTTCATGGATATCGACCCTTCATGGGTATCGCCGCGTTATCGTAAAGTGTGGAGCGACCTACACGTTTACAACGGCTTATTAGTTTGAGTATACACACTTAAGGCCCCCGTAGAGGCTATTTGGATGGTGTACAACAATAATGGTCCTAATCGGGACTATAAAGCGAGCGTTTATCACCCCTTAACCTTCGTCAAGGTTAATTATAGAGTGAAAGCTGCTAACTGGCCCTAATCGGGGCTAATTGACCCTAATCGGGGCTAATTTCCATGTACAAGTTGCTAATTAGGCTTAAAAAAGCCTAATTTTAAGCTACAATGCACTAATTGGCCTTAATCGAGGCTAATATGCCCTAATCGGGGCTAATTAAGACTAATCAGTATGCATAAGACACTAATTATCCTTAATTCACACTAATTATAAGAGTGAATGGGTTAAACGGCCCTAATCTGGGCTAATTGCATCATACAAATCACTAATTATCTCTAATTTGGGTTAATTATGCCTAATATACATTAATCAGCCCTAATTGGGGCTTAATTTCACTAATCGGCCCTAATATGGGCTTAATCTTAAAATCCTGAAAATTTAAAAAAAAACAAAAAAATTCTGATTTTTTCCATTTTTTTTGAAATTTAACAAAATTTTCGAAGGGGGTCGTCGGGGTTGAGCAGAACCTCCTGGGGCAGGAGGCTCTGCTCAGCCTCATGCCCCCAATTGTGGGCTGCTAGGCCAGTTTAGAGGAGACCCCCTGGTCGGCCACCTCCTGGTCGGCCACTTCTTGGCTGGCCTGGAGGTGGTTGCCCAGGGGTTGCTGCCCCTCACTTTTTTTTTGAGCTTCTCACTAGGAGTTCAAGGTTTCTACATACCTTTTTATGTCCTTGTTGCTATTGGTTGTCCATGGAATTAATTTCATGGTTGCCTTTGAGTTCCTCAGGGCTCTGCTATGGCTGTTTCAGCGAACATTCTGTACTCATCCCGTTGGACGTTTTGTATTCGTTCTTGCTGAACACTCTGTGTTCTACTGAAATTTCCCTTATAGGAAGTCTTATACTTCATTAAGCTAATCCAAACTTCTCTTGTTGGATGCTATACACTTCAACCAACTCGTTCTCGTGAACGTTCTAGTCTTCACGAAACTAGGTTCTGCTGAGAGTTATCGTTTTTGAAAATTTCCTAAGGACCTCTCAAGAGGGTCTCCGAGACATCTTTTGAAGGCCTCATAACTCTCCTACAGGAGTGTCTGATAGGCTGAAAGGCCTCAATTTGTTGGCTGGTAGGCCAAGGCTACTACGGAGGTAAGTTGTGGCCGTCATGACTCTAATATAGAGGTTCCTGGTAGGCCAAAAGGCCTCCAATTGTTGTCTGGTCGTCCGGGGCTTCCCCGCACAAAATTTTGGCCATCATGGCTCTGATATAGAGGCTTCTGGTAGGCCAAAAGGCCTCCAATTGTTTCCTGGTCGGCCAGGGCTTCCCCGCACACAAATTTTGGCCGTCATGGCTCTGATACAGAAGCTCCTGGTAGGCCAAAAGGCCTCCAATTGTTGCCTGGTCGGCCGGGGCTTCCCCGCACACAAATTTTGGCCGTCATGGCTATGATACAGAGGCTCCTGGTAGGCCAAAAGGCCTCCAATTATTGCCTGGTCGGCCGGGGCTTCCCCGCACACAAATTTTGGCCGGCATGGCTCTGATACACAGGCTCCTAGTAGGACAAAAGGCCTCCAATTGTTGCCTGGTCAGTCGGGGCTTCCCCGCACACAAAAGTTGGCCATCATGGCTCTGATACGGAGGCTCCTGGTAGGACAAAAGGCCTCCATTTGTTGCTTGGTCACCCGGGGTTTCCCCGCACACAAATTTTGGCCGTCATGGCTCTGATACAAAGGCTTTTGGTAGGCCAAAAGGCCTCCAATTATTGCATGGTCAGCCGGGGCTTCCCCACACACAAATTTTGGCTGTCATGGCTCCGATACAGAGGCTCCTGGTAGGCCAAAAGGCCTCCAATTATTGCCTGGTCGGTCGGGGCTTCCCCGCACACAAATTTTGGCCGTTATGGCTATGATATAGAGGCTACTGGTAGGCCAAAAGGCCTCCAATTGTTGCCTGGTCGGCCAGAACTTCCCCGCACACAAATTTTGGTCATCATGGCTCTGATACAGAGGCTCCTAGTAGGCCAAAAGGCCTCTATTTGTTGCCTGGTCAGCCGGGGCTTCCTCCACACAAATTTTGGCCGTCATGGCTCTGATACAGAGGCTTCTGGTAGGCCAAAAGGCCTCCAATTTTTGCCTGGTCAGCCGGGCCTTCCCCGTACATAAATTTTGGCCGTCATGGCTCTGATACAGAGGCTTCTAGTAGGCCAAAAGGCCTCCAATTGTTTCCTGGTGAGCCGGGGCTTCCCCGCACACAAATTTTGGCCGGCATGGCTATGATACAGAGGCTCTTGGTAGGCCAAAAGGCCCCATTTATGGGATGGTTGACCGGGAGTGGTCTTAATGGATCTTGAGAGTCTCCTGCAGGGTGGTCTGATCCATCACGAGGATAACATTCTGTTCTCGTACTCGTAAGTTCAACTGAAAAGGTAATCTTGTCTTAATCTTTACAAGTTTTTTTAATCATGGTGATTAACATAATCGTCCCTTAGTTAAGACTAACGACTTGTGTTTAGCCTCAGCCAGGCTTTTCTGATCATTTTCTAGTGAATGTTCTGGTCTTCATAAAACTTGTTTTCGTGGATGTCCTAGTCTTCACGAAATTTGTTCTCATGGACTCTTTAGCCTTCATGAAACTTGTTCTCATGGACGTTCTATTCTTCATGAAACTTGTTCTCGTTGGGCGCCTAATGTTTCAAGAATTCTCAAGGAATTCCATAAGAGTTCCACCAGAAAACCTTTAGGAGGGTCTGGAACAACCCTACACGGGTTCCTGTCGGCTATAAGGCCTTCATGTGGCCCGGTCGACCAATTCTGCTCTTTTTGGACATTTGGCTCTTTTTCTAGTGAGCATTATGTACTTGTTCTTGTGAACGTTCTACTCTTCACGAAACTTATTTCCCTCCGTGAGGGTTCTAGTTGGCCTAATCCTTCCTTGTGGAGGACTAAGCGTCACTGACTCTTGATAGGACTGAACCTCACCTCCGTGAGCGTCTTACTCTTGATGAAACTTGTTCTCATGAACGTTCTGTTCTTTATGAAACTTGTTTTCGTGGAAGTTCTTGTCTTCACCAGGAGCATCCCTTGGCTCTAGTTCATGGTTTTCTTGGAACCTTCATTTGGGGGACATCCCTATTAGTTCCGGACGTCTAGAGAAATTTTTTCGAGGACGTCCTAGTCGGCCTAACCCCTCCACGTAGAGGAGTCGGTTTCAAGGACTCTTGGTCGGCCATAGAGACCAAGCACTTGAGGCCCTGTTCGACCGTAACCTCAATGTCTAGAGCTTCTTGACCCTTCGGGACCTTATTTGATGGAAGTTATTTAACTTCAATCTTCTTAATATCAAGTCGTGGCTTAGACTTTCATCTCTCTCATTTTGTTCGAGGAGTGCCTCGCCGTGTGGGGGCATCATAATTCAAAGGAATCTTGTTAAAGCCGCCTTCGAGGCTACTCTGTCGAGGGTACCTGTCTTCTTTCTAATTTACCATTTGTTAAATTTGTTCCAATTAGGCGAACAACTTCCTGAAGCGGAGATGTGCGGGGCTCATGCCTTGTATCAGGTACATCTCTTCTTTTTAGAACTTTCAATACTTCAAATTTAAGGAGGAGCCTGGCTGGCTTAAGGCCTCCCTTGGAGGCCGGTCTGCCGGAGCCCTTTCCAAGGGATATCCAGTTGGCCAAGGGCTTTCTCTGGAGGCTGATCAGCCTTCTTTGGTAGGCTGGAGTCTGTAGTGTAGATTTTAGCCGACCAAATACATTTCGTGAAGTTAGCTTTCTAATATCTTTTTCTTATTGGGCCAACGCCTACTTTGCAGCTTCTTTCACTAAGAGTGTAAAATGGAGGAGTGAGCACATGGCCTTGGAGGCATTGAAGAAGAAACTTGAGAGAAATTTTTAGGATTTAGATTCTAGAGCTCTCTTAGCATTTATCAATAGTTGGAAGACTTATTCAAGATGATGGACACCCATGATGATGAGGTGCGCTCTGTTAATATATCCATTGGCTCTGTTCATAGCTCTTACCCGGATATGGTAAATTTGCGGGGCTTTTCTAGCCTTTGGGTTATTTCCGAGGTTGCCATTTTTGGCCAATCATCTGATTTTGGACTATAGATTATCCTTCAGTGTTTAGGCCTTGCATGGCTTTATTTTCTGTGTGTGGCTTTTATCTATTTGTGGTCCTTCATGGACTTGAACATCTTCGGTGTGTAACCTAATTGTTAATCATGACTTGATTTCTGATCCTTCAGGATCTCCTGTATATGTAGTTTGATTTCATATTCGTCTTTTATTTTCGGTACTTTAGTCCTTCAGGACTTTTATTCATTAGATGCTCGTACACTGGTCAACCTTATTCCTCCATTTACTACTAAGTACTAGGAACATTTCTTTCATGTCCTAAACATATTAAACCTTCAGCTTCGAAACGTGCCAGGTATGAGGCACTTTCTCACCGCTCAGGGTTTCCAACTTGTAGGATCCCTGTCCTAATATTTTCATGACCTTATACGGCCTTTCCCAGTTAGGGGTTAGCTTTTCTTTCTCTTCAACTCCTGAAGCCTCAATCTTTCTTAAGATCAAGTCTCCATGGTAAAAGAACCTTTCTTTAACCCTTCTATTATAATAGAGGGAGGCTCTTCATTGATGCTCTACATTGCGGGCCCTGGCCTCATCTCTGACCTCGTCAATGGGATCAAGAGCGAGCCTCATGCCTTCTTCATTGGTTTCCGATTCATAAGATTCGATCCTAGGGGATCCATGTGTGATTTCAAGGGGCACCACTGCCTCGGCTCCGTAAGCCAGCATGAATGGGGTCGCTTCAGTTGTCACTTTGTATGTGGTTCGATATGCCCATAGTATAGGCAGCAGCTAATCCACCCAAGTGTTTCTCGAGCGTTCAACCGTCTTCTTGAGTCCATCAAGGATGATTCTATTAGCAACTTCCGCTTGCCCGTTTGCATGAGGATGTGCAACAAAGGTGAAGCAAAGTTCTATGTTGTTATCGTCGCAGTACTCTCTGAACTATGCATTATCAAATTGTTTCCCATTATCCATGACAAGGATGCGTGGGATTCCATATCAACATATCACATTCTCCCATAAAAATTGGGTAATTTTCTTGGTGGTTATCTTGGCTAGTGCCTTAGCCTCAATCCACTTTGTAAAGTAGTCTATGGATACCACAATGAACTTCCTATGTCCCGATACTATAGGAAATGGTCCAAGTATGTCCATTCCCCACATTGTAAAAGGGATGGGTGTGTTGATCGATGTAAGGCTCTCTAGGGGCTGTCGTACTATCGGAGCGTGCCTCTGGCATCTATCGCATCCCTTCACATAAGTCTTTGCATCGGCTAGCATAGTTGGCCAGTAGAACCCCAATCGAGTTATCTTGTGAGCGAGGGCCCTGCCCCATAGGTGTTGTCCACAAATCCTTTCATGGGCTTCTTTAAGTGCCTCATCTGCTTCAAGAGGTCTTAAGCACTTCAAGTACGGAATAACAAATGACCTTTTATAAAGAAGGCCTTCAATCAAAGAGTACCTTAACGCTCTAACCGACAACTTGCGTGCCTCTTGGGCATCGTCGGGGAGCCACCCAGTTTCTAAGTGGGTCTTGATCGGGTCTATCCAACAGCTTGCCATACCAACCGGTGCTATCAGATTTATGACATAAATAGTAGGGGTCTTCAAGACTTGAAAGTAAATACTTCTTAGATAGTTCTCGATTTCAGACGAGGCGAACTGAGACAAGGCATTCGCCACAATGTTCTCCTCTCTCGGAACATGTTCTGTGTACCATTCATCGAACTGAATCAGTATCCCCTTTACGAATCTCAGATACCTGGCTATAGTTTCATCCTTTGCCTCAAACTCTCCATTAACTTGAGCAACTACAAGTCTTGAGTCTCCGCAGACCTTCAGGTTTTTTGGCCCTCACGGCTCTAGCCAAGCCTAAGCCAACTATCAATGCTTCGTATTCTGCTTCGTTGTTCATAGTCAGAAAGTCCAACTTCAAAGCATATTCAATCATAAACCCATCAGGGCTTTGCAAGACTAGGCCTGCACCACTAGATTTTGTTTTGGACGCTCTGTCAAAATTGAGAACCCAATACTCTTTTAAGGTTATTTCTTCATTCTTCTCCTTCTCTCCTCCTTCCGGGGTTACTATCTCTTGCGCCCGACTTCTTGGTCATTAATGGTGCGTTCGACCACAAAGTCTGCTAAGGCCTGAGCCTTGATGGCCGTTCGAGGCTTGTACTTGATATCAAATTCTCCTAACTCAATCGCCCACTTGATGAGCCTTCCACTGGCCTTTGGGCTATAAAGAATGTTCCTCAAGGGTTGGTCTGTTAGGACTTCGATCTTGTGATCCTAGAAGTATGGTCTCAACTTCCTCGAGGCTGTGATGAGAGCAAGCGCGAATTTCTCCGTGGTGGAGTAATTCAGTTCTACTCCGTGGAGCACCTTGCTTACATAGTATACAGGATTCTAGAGCTTCTGCTCTTCCTTCACGAGGACTGCACTCACGGCTTGTTCAAATACCGTGAGGTACAAATAAAGAATGTCCTCCAGACTTGGTTTAGCCAATAACGGGGTTTCATTCATGTACTTCTTCAGCTGGTTAAAGGCCTCTTGGCTCTCAGTTGTCCATTCAAAGTCCTTCACCTTCTTAAGGGTTTTGAAAAAGGGCAGGCATTTATCTCCAGACTTGGAGATGAACCTTCCTAGTGCTGCGATTCTTCCTGTCAGCTTCTGAACGTCGTTAATGGAGCGTGGTGGCTCCATGTCTAAAATGGCTTTGATTTTGTCGGGGTTGGCCTCTATCCCCATCTTAGAGACCATGTGACCCAAAAAATTTCCTGACCCAACGCCAAAAGCACACTTGGCTGGGTTTAACATCATCTTGTGGTGCCTCAATACTTCAAATGCCTCTCTTAGGTGACTAATATGATCGGCCTTGCTTAGGCTTTTGACTAACATGTCATCGACATAGACCTCCATGGTCTTCCCAATTAGATGGGCAAATATCTTATTTACCAGTCTTTGGTAAGTAGCTCCTGCATTCTTAAGTCCAAAAGCCATAACAAGATAACAGAATACACCAAAGTCGGTTATGAAAGATACCTTGGGGGTGTCATCCTTATGCATTTTGATATGATTATAACCACTGAAGCCATCCATGAAGCTTAGCATCTCGTGTCCAGCAGTGGTATCGATCAGGGTATCAATCCTTGGTAGGGGTAACTATCATTGGGACAAGCATCATTCAAGTCAGTGAAGTCAATGCACATCCTCTACTTTCCATTGGCCTTCTTAACCATTACGAGGTTGGCCAACCATTCAGGAAATTGCACTTCCTCAATAAATCCAGCTTCTAAAAGTTTCTCGACCTCTTGCTTAATGGCTTCCAGCCTATCAGGGGCATAAGTTCTCTTCTTTTGCTTTACATCCTTCCGAGTTGGATCAACGTTCAACCTATAAGTTATAAGGTTTGGGTCAATCCCAGGCATATCAGCTGTTGTCCAAGCAAATATATCATTGTTTTCTGGAGGAAAGTTGTCATTCGGCCCTTTAAGGGCTTGTCCAGAGATGCCCCCATGTATGTGACCTTCGCCGGGTCCAAGGGGTCTAAAGGAATTGGGACCAAGTCCTCGGCTGGCTTTCCTCGTAGTTCATCATTTTCTCGGACATCCATATCTTCTATGGGGAGGACCTGCCCCCCTGTTCCATCGAACCTAAGTGCTGCAACATAGCAACTTTAGGCCATCTTCTGATCTCCCCTGGCTTCTCCAGGACCATTCCTAGTTGGGAACTTCAGCACCATGTGGTAGGTTAAGGGCACAGCCTTAAAACCATGGATCTCTGTTCTACCCATGATAGCATTGTAAGTAGAGGCTTCCTTGACAACCTGAAAGTTCAACATCTGCGTGGCCTCCCTGGGCTCTTCCCCGATAGTTACGGGAAGTTGTATTGCTCCTTCGACTTTGCATTCCACATGGTTAAACCCTTAGATGGGCGCGTCGGATGGAGTTAGCTGAGAATCATTGTAGCCCATCCTTATGAATGTGTCATGGAACAGAATGTCCACGGAAGCTCCATTATCCACTCGAACCCTCATAATAGGATAATTTCCAATTATCGGTGTGATAACCAGAGGATCATCCTGAGGAAATTTCAAACCTTCAAGGTCTGGGTCACAAAATTCAAGCGTCATCTCTGACTTAGAATGCTTAGATGGCTCTCCAACTATGCTCATCACTTCTCTTGCATAAGCTTTTCGGGAGTTCCTTGTAGTACCAGCTGCTATAGGTCCTCCTGAGATCATATTGATTACTGGACCTCAGGGCTGTGGGTTGTGATCTCTGTCGTTACCCCTTCGATCGTCATCGCTTCGATCATTATCTCTCTTTTGGCCTCCAGCCTCTTCACCCTTGGTGAAACATCCAAACTTTCCCCTTCGGATCAGATACTCAATCTCATCCTTAAGTTCCTACAATCATCAGTATCATGACCGACATATTTGTGAATTATGTAGTACCGACTCTTGTCTCTCTTCTCGGGGTCTCCCCTTAGTGGTTTCGGCCATTTGAAGTCCTTATCCTTTTCAATTTCCATAAGGATTTGGCTCCTCGGAGCATTCAATCTTGCATATTCAGTGAACCTTGGTTGTTGATTCTTCTTAGAGGAGGAGGAGTCAGAGTTCTTTCCAATTCGTGGATACTTGTCCTTGGCATCGTACTCCTGACCCGTCTTCCGCTTCTTGTTCCCAGTAGACTCATTATTCACAACTATCTTCTTCATACTCTCCTCTACCTTAATATATTTCTCGGCTCTATCCTGGAGCTGCAGCATGCTTTCAGGAGGGCGCTTAGCCAAAGACATCTTGAAGAACTCGTCTCTAGTCCCTTGCTGCAGGGCTATCATAGCTACTTTATCATCAAGGTCAGGGACCTTCAAAGCCTCCTTCGTAAATCGATTCAGATACTTTCTCAGGGACTCCTTTGCTCCTTGGACTATACACATGAGAGATGTTGAACTCTTCTCGTGCACTCTGCCACTTATATACTGCTTAATAAAAGCTTGACTCAAGTTCTTAAAGGATCCAATGGAATTTGGG
This sequence comes from Apium graveolens, assembly GCF_009905375.1. NCBI lineage: Eukaryota > Viridiplantae > Streptophyta > Magnoliopsida > Apiales > Apiaceae > Apium > Apium graveolens. The sequence goes on from NC_133652.1 coordinate 100,173,690, forward strand.
GGCAGACGGCTGTACCACCTTTGAGCCATGCCCGATAGGGTTTGAGGGAAGGCCTGACACTTAATAGCATCATTCACGGGCTGTAACAACATGGCGTTAGAGAACGTCCTAACATGATTAGCGGGGTCGCCAGTACTATCGTATACTTTGATGGTGGGCATCTTGAACTTCCTTGAGATACGAGCATTCATTATCTTATCAGTGAATGGTGGGTTTGGATCATCAGGATCTCCTAGGGGCATAAGATTACTTGGATCAGCCCTTGGGGCAACTGCCCTTCTTGGTATTAGACCATCCAGGTCTATGATTGAAGGAGGATTTCTCCGCCTTGGAGCGAGTGGGGGTTTTGGGGCCAGATGTGTCCCCAGGTCTCGCTTCAGCCTTCAGATCTCTTATTCATGAGCCCTGATCCTCTCTTGAACATCTTGGGGATTCATCCCTTGAGTCCTCTTGGAGCGTTGTTCAGTGTCATCCATCGGCTCCTTGCCAGCACGCCTCCTTCTTGGAGCAACGTCGTCATCCGATGACTCGGAGTCTCTTTCAGTATAAGGCCCAGAGAATTCTTGATCCTCCGGAATAGGAGCCAAGCCACGTATGTATTGGGGCGTCCGCCCTTGTGCTTCACTCATACTAGAGTGTCCACTCCCTCCAACTTCAGGTTATAGAGGCATCCCATAAGGGGGGTTAGTAGTCACAATTGTCAGGTACTCATACCCAAGGGGTTGAGAGTTCACAAATGCATGTCGGTGCTAAAGTTGGGGGTTCGTCCCTTGAGGAGACGGGGGATTCGTCCCTTGTGGTTGGGCCTCAGTTTCCCCTACTAGGGTTCCTCCTTGGGTGGAGGCATAAGTTGAGTGTGGTGGTACTTCCACTGCTGATGCGATTTTTCATGATGGGACAGGGGTGTCTGTACCACTGGTATTTCTCCGTGTGTTTACCATGCTTGTTGTAAGTTTCCCACAGATGGCGCCAAATGTTGTGGAACAAAAACCTGAGTACTTTAGTATTTAATGCTAGGGTTGGTGAGCTTCGAGCTTTAATGGCTGCTCTTGCGTTCAGGACTATCGATCCTTGCAAGATGCCTACGTATCTCTGTGTTGTAGAGAATCAAGCCAAAAACGTAGTTCTAGATTGAGGGGTAGAGCCCTTTTTATAAAGGTGAGTCTAGGGTTAGACTTCTGTTGGAAGACTTGGTGGATAAGTCTCCAACTTAGATGGTGATTAGGAGTCCTCTTGAGGAAGGAGATCCAGAACCTTATATATAGGACTTTGAGTCCGTTTGGAACACATGTCTCTGTTCTTCCAGCCGTATTGGTCCTAGTCCGTGAACAGCTCGTGTTCATGGACTTGGACGACCCCTGCTGGTGGTCCTTGGTTATTTGGGCCGTCATAGGCCTGTTACGAAGCCTTGGACCAGACAGGTCTGCTATGAAGCTTAGACCAGACAAGTCTGTATTGGAATTTTTGGACAAGAAGCCCAAGTGCAATTAATACGACATTTAATATGACTTTAGGATATATTTTCTATCCATATCAAGTACCAAGATCAGCATTTATATCTTCTTCAACCCTTTGAGCTAAAGGTTCTTGTGGAACTGTACCATGAGTAGTTGTTGTATCACTGTGAAATACAGGTTCTTGTGGGCTTGGTCCAAAAAGAGATTCAACAATCCGCTCTTTTGCTGATAATTGGCTTTTTTTTGCAATTTCTTCCTGGAAGAGACAGTAGTACCTCTTTCCATAATTCCTTTTATGATCCTGTCAACTTGTTCATGGGTGACCTCCCTCACTCTTTTCTTTCACTTGACTGGAGAATCAGAAAGTATTACAGGAATATCAGCATTTGTCTTACCCTTATCACTCATTGGCTATTTTTGGAAATAAGTTGTGCCTTGTGTACCATCAGTATTTACCATCTTGGCCTTTTTTCTAGAACCCTAGAAAATTGTAACTGACTCGGACTTTATATTTTTGAATTTGGATGACAGAGGAACTGTGTCCTCTTCATCAGAGTTTGAGACAGAAGCAACAAATTTTTTCTTTAGTGTGGTTAAAGGCTAAAGAAATTGAGAAATTTGTGCTTGCTTTCCACCATGTTTTCCTACATATTTTGATTGTGGTTTTTGAGAAGTCCTTAGTCCTGATCCTTGAGGGGCATCAGACTTTGCTACCTTCTTTGTTTTTACAACAGATGCATTTTCAGCCTGCTTGACTTGTAATCCCAGAAAATAATCGAGTTCTCCCAACATACTCATTTGATATCTAAACTGTATTAACTTGGAAAATCTCTTAAAGAGTTTATCATTAGTAGAGCCAAAGATGATATCATCAACATATATCTGAACTAATAACAAGTCCTTACCATAATTCTTATAGAATAAAGTTTTATCAATGGTACCTCTTTTGAAACCACGTTCTAGTAGAACTGTGCAAGTGTTTCATACCAAACTCTTGGAGCTTGCTTTAGTTCATAGAGTGCTTTATCCAATTTGTAGACATGATTTGGATAATTTGGATCAATGAACCCTGAAGGCTATTCAACATACACTTCCTCATCAAATTTACCATTAAAAAAATCCAATTTTCACATCCATTTGGAACACTTTGAACTTCATGTGAGCAGCATGGGCCAAAAAAATTTTGATGGCCTCAAGTCTTGCAATATAAGCAAAAGTCTCATCATAATCAATACCTTCTTTCTGATAGTACCCCTTTGCAACCAATCTTGCTTTATTCCTTGTAATAATTCCCTCACTATCAGTTTTTTTCTGAACACCCATTTAGTACCAACTACTGGTCTATCTTTTGGGCTTGGTGCTAAAGTCCAGATTTTATTCCTTTCAAATTCATTGAGCCCCTCTTGTATTGTTATGACCTAATCAGCATCTTTAAGTGTTTTATCCACTTTCTTTGGTTTATTCTGAGATAGAAAAGAATGGTAGAGACATTCATTTTGAGTAGCTTTTCTGGTCTTTATACCACTATCAGCATTTCCAATAATTAAGTTGGGAGTATGTGACGTACTCCATTTTCTTGTAGAAGGAAGTTGAATCCTTCAAGAAGATAATCCCTCTTGATCCATGAAGTCTCTATATTCACTTTGATGTGCATCATGATTATTTTCTGAAGGTCCCCCTAAATCAGTGCTGCCAGAATTATCAGTTTTTGCTTCATCAGTGTTTGAGAAATCAGAGTCTGATGATGTATTTACTGACGTGTCTTGTCTTTAATCACTTGTACTAGACTCTTAATAAGAATCATGTTGCTCCCCCCTCAACATGTACTTCAATATTTATGTTGTTACCACTATCAAGTTGTTCATCGGAGTTTAAAGTGATATCAATATTTACAATGTCAGAGTTTATCAATTCATCAGGATTTAGTTGTTCAGCATATGGTACTTCATTTTCAAATCTCAGTTGTTCATGATCATCTACATCTTCTAGACTTTTAATCTTCTTGTCATTAAAAGATACATGGATAGATTCCATGATCACTTTTGTCCTCAGGTTGTAAACTCTGAAGGCTTTTGTTGATAGTGGATATCCAACAAAAATACGTTCATCAACTTTTAGGTAAAACTTTGTAAGCTGTTCAGGATGAGTTTTGAGAACAAAATATTTGCAGCTAAAAATATGGAAGTACTTCAAATTTGGCTTTTTTTCTTTCACCATCTCAAATGGTGTCTTTCCATGCTTGTTTATCAGAGTTGCATTTTGTGTGAAGCATGCAGTTTACACAGCCTCAACCCAGAAATAGGTTGGAAATTTTGCTTCCTCAAGCATGGTCCTTGCAGCTTCTATAAGAGTTATGTTCTTTCTTTTAACAACTCCATTTTTCTGTGGAGTTCCAGGGGCAAAAAATTTCTGTTTGATTCCTTTATATTTACAGAATTCTTCCATAGTGTTGTTCTTGAATTCAGTTCCATTGTCACTTATGATAATTTTTACTTTGTGTTTTGACCTTTTTCCAGTTGCCTCACATGATCAAGAAGAATGGATGGTGCCTCATCCTTAGTATACAGAAAGTATACCCATGTGTATCTGGTGTACTCATCCACAATGACAATTGCGTAGCTCTTCTTGGCTATTGACATTACATTTACTGGAATGAAAAGATCTATGTGTAATAAGTGAAATTGTTCAAGAATTGAGGATTCAGTTTTACTCTTGAAAGATTATTTCGTTAGCTTGGCCTTCAGGAATCACATAGGCCATCAAGGGTAAAAACTGCATGGAGCAATCCTTTCACTAGATCTTTCTTCACAAGTTCATTGATTTTATTGAAGTAAGTGAAAAAGTCTTATATGCTAGTTTCAGCTGCCTTCCACAGTTGCTCTACTTAACAGACATATAGTAGAGCCATCAGTATTTGCGGAAACCCTAACTTCATGTAAGTTTCCATGTCCGTAGCCAATCATTCAACCTTTCCATCTGAATTGTTGACAATATCACAATGTTCTTCATAAAAATCCATATGGTAATCTCTGTCATATATTTGACTCACACTCATCAGATTATGCTTGAGTCCTGCAACAAGAGCTACATTTTCAATGATGGCATTCCCAAGTTTGATGTTGCCTCTTTCCTAAGTTTCCATCTACATAAGAAACATTTGGGCCAACATTCTCCTTAAACTCTGATAGCAGGGCTTTATTTCCAGTCATGTGTCATGAACATCCACTGTCCAAGACTAAAGAATTTTTTCATTACCCTGCAATCAAATAAGCCGTTAGTTAAAAATTTTAAGGACCCAGACTTACTTGGATCCTTTGGCCTTTTGAAGTTTGTTAGCAGTTATAGCAGAAGTCTTTATATCAGAGTTTATGCTAACATTCTTGATATCTGGAGATACACATGTTGAAGTAATTTTTATTTTATTCAAAGAGGGTTTCGGTTAATACAAACTGTGATACATTTTACATGTGTAAATAGAATGCCAAATACTACCACAATGAAAGTAAGGATTCTATGGTTTATATCTAACTATTTTGTTCCTAAACTATGATTTAGGAGAAATAGTATTTATCCCTTTATTCTTTATGCAAGTAACAACAAGATGATTAGTGTTACCGCTGTATAAACAAGCCTTTCTAGGTACATTAGGAACATGTTCATACTTGTTGTCCATGTAGACACCTACTTCTCCATTTCTGTTCTTCCTAGGCTATTTTTCATTGTGTTTCATTTTAATGTCCTTCAGCTTGTGCTTAAGCTGCTTCTGAGTCATTAAACCAATATTTACTAACTTAGCCTTCACATGTTCAATATTATTAGCTTTTAAGTTTGACTTATATGCTGATGTTGAACCTGTCTCATTTACTGATTTGAGACAATCAGTATTTAAGTTAAACCTAACAGGTGTTAACTGAGATTTATTGTTTTAATATGCTTCCCAGCATTTTATTGGTTTCCACTCCTCATTTTCTTTTTCTTTTAATTTCTCAGTATTAGATTTGTCTGTATAACCTAATCCTGATCCCAACAACCACTTTCTATTAACCTCTGAGTTGATTTTTCTGAATTAGTGCAAAGTTTAATTACTTCTCTTTCTTTAGCTAATTGTTTTTCTAAGTAAGCATGTTTTTCTAACAATTTATCTTTGACATACATAATATTATCTCTTTCTTTTTGAGTTTTAGCATGAAAACCAAATCAGCTTCTAGGTGATCATTTCTTTTCTTTAAGTCAGAGTTTTTAATTCTGATCCTAGATTTTTCAAGAGTTTCATCCTTATAACTAATATGCAGAGTTTTAAGAAATAGCCTTAATTAACAGATATCATCAGTATTAAAAGCAATAGTAGTTTGAGGTACCTTCATCTCAGGAGCCTCAAATTCACTATCAGCATTCTCCATGAGAGCATGGTTGACTCCCTCAT